>NW_005054544.1:429258-431021 GCF_000277835.1 Geospiza fortis | reverse complement strand
TGTGACCCCATAGGGAACCTCCCCCCGATGTGATCCCCCAGGGAACTCCCCCTGGTGTGACCCTCCGGTGTGACCCCCCCTAGAGAACCCCCCGGTGTGCTCCCTCCGTGTCACCGGTGTGACCCCTCTCTTCTATGCCCAGCGTGACCCCCCTGGTATGATACTTCCCTCCACCCCCGGCGTCACCCTGTGTCCCCGGGTGTGCCCTGAGTACCCTGGTGGGGGTCTCCCTCTGTGTGCCTCAGCCCCGGGTGTGCCAGTGTGCTGGGAAAACCGAGTTTGTGGACGGCCTTGTGGGTTAAAACCTCAAATCACTAATATATGATTGTATAAACATTTCTGATTTCACTTAAAATCAATTTTCACTTAGATTCAGTTATGGAGAAAACTATTTTTAAAAAGTCAAGACATTAATAGTAAAATTAAAGTAGTGTTTTGAAACATTGTAATTGGTCCTAAATTTTGTGCTGTAGAAATTATTATCTTAATTATTTGAATGCTTGGGATTGACAATACTACAATTACTGCATCTTGTCCCTACCTGGAAGCAGCCCTTAATCTTTTTGCTAGTCTTTCCCATAAGAAAGTGGAGCTTATGAGCTTATAAAATAATTTCACTGTCATAACAGCACAGAATTCAGCAAAGACCTGGAAGGGTTTCTTTTCTGTCTTTGGTCTTGAAAAACTCACATGAGTAGTTATATTTGGTCTAGGATTCATTGTGTTCTCAATATGTTACTACTAATAATTAAACTAGAGATAGGATTCCTTTCTTTTCTTGAAGATGAAAAAAAAAAGGTTGAATACCCAAATATTTTTCAAGAGCCCAATATCCTGGCACAAATACAGCCATGGCAAACGTGCTGCCTTTGCACAGCCAGAGCCTGTAGGCCACTCACACTCTCTGCCAGGGCCTGACTGAGAACATTCCCAGCCCTGCATTGGCAAATTATGTGAGTCAATATTAAAAACTCTACACCACTGCTCTGCCAGGAACATGTCAATCTCCTTTTCCAGCCCATGAAAGGTTTTGGTTTTTTTTTTTTGTTCTTTTGCACCTGGATCTATTCCTTCATAATGTGCCACAAATCCTTTTGTCTCCAGGATCCTTCCACCTGTTCTGTCTTTGAGGTGTCCTGTGGTGTGTGAACATACAATGAGTACTCAGCTCATTGCTCTGGTGGGGTTGTTCCTTTAGGGCAGGCTGGATTTTACTAGCAGAGCTTCATGAGGGAAACATCTAATCCAAAAGTGATGCACTTCAGAAAATATGCTGTGGTTCTCTTGTATTTACCTGAGGAGTAAGCAGCATTAAAACCATGAAAGTAAGCAGGAGGTTACTTCTGAAAAAGCGCAGCATTTTGGGAAGGACTCACCCTGGAGCAATTTGTGGAGGACTCTATCCAGTGAGTGGAATTCCATGCTGGAGCAGCATGAGAAGGAAGGAGTGGCACAGACAAAGCATTATGAAGGGACCCCAACTGCAGTTTCCCATCTCCCTGTGGCATTTGTGGAGGAGAGGAGGTAGCAGAAAAGTCAAGAACAAAGAGTGGAGTTGAGTCTGGGAAAAAAAGGGAGTTGACAAAGAGGTGCTTCTGTTTTTTGTTCTGTTCCTCACAGTGCTGTTTTTAAAATACCCAATTTCTACTTCACAGCAAATTAAATTAATCTTCCCCAAGTTGATTCTGGTTTACCTATGATGGTAATTGGTGGATTATGGTTGTTGGTGGATGGTAATTGGCTCTCTGTCTTTATTTGGACCC
>NW_005054544.1:404334-429227 GCF_000277835.1 Geospiza fortis | reverse complement strand
CTGAAGAGGAGGAGTGAGAGAGCAGAGGGGTGGGCACCACGATTCCTAATATCATAGAATGGTTTGGGTTGGAAAGGATCTTTGAAGGTCATCTATTTCCAACCCCCCTGCCAGGGTCACCTTCCACTAGATGGAACTTAAAGCTCCATCCAGCCTGGCCTTGATCACTGCGCAGGGGTGGAGGATCCTCAGCTTCCCTGGGCAGCCTGTGGCAGTGGCTCACCAGCCTCACAGGGCAGAAAGGCTCCCAGGTATCCACTCTAAAGCTACTCTCTCTCAGTTTAAAGCTTTTCTTGCTTTTCCTATCAGTACATGCCCTTGTAGAAAGCCTCTCTGTGGGTTTTTTGTAGGCCTTCTTCATTTACTGGAAGCTGTAGAAGGTCTCCCGGCAGCTCCACTGAACAGCTGCAGCTCTCTCAGCCAGTCTTTGTGGCAGAGGTGCTCCAGCCCTCTCAGCACCTTCATGGCCCTTCTCTGTCCCCAGCGCTGGGTGCAGCACCCCAGGAGGGGCAGAGTCCCCTCCTCAGCCTGCTGCTCTCACCTGCTGGTGCTGCTGCTCACACCTGCTGCTCTCACCTGCTGGTCCTGCTGCTCACACCTGCTACTCACACCTGCTGCTCACACCTGCTGCCATCAAGCCCAGTTGGGGGATGTTACCCTGGGTGAATGCCTCACACTTCAGGGAGGATACAATAGGGAGGGAAGAAACTGTTCCTTCCTATGTGCTTCTAGCTTTTTTCTTTTTTCTCTGGTATAGGTCCTAGAAGGACAAGGACAAGTGTGAATTCCAGCTTAGGCGGTCACACTCTTTGACTTGTGCTTCAAATTTAATAAAGTTATTAATAGCTGAGGTACATAAGTAATTGGGTTTTCTGTGACAACTCTCTTTCCTGCATATTTGCTGCTACTCATGCCCAGCTAGTATAATATTTCACCTGCTGGCTTCAGCATATTTATATTAATTATACAATAGAGGGAGCTGGAAGAATGTAATTTTTAATTTATTTTTAGTAGAGAGCCACTTATTACAAGACTTTATGTATATGTGGTTTCATTCCAAGTGTCTAAAAGTCTTGTGGTTATTCAAGAAGCAGATGCAAAGTGGTTATTGCCCAGAGTTACTACTGAGCCATCCTCTCTTGCAAGTGAAATTTTCTAACTGTGTACTTCAAAACCAAAGTCATTTTGCTATAAAGTGTTTGTGAAGTAATTCTACTATTTAATGTTTTTGATACCTTTCCATCTGCCTTTTTTTGTAATAAAATATGATAAATTTTCAAATGACAAAATTTGGAGATATTTCCCATGTTAAGAATAGTTGCTATCTTGAGAGTCCCATGCTCTGACCTATAAAAATTTATTGAAGACTGAGAAATTTATTTTAAAACATTTTTTTATGTGTAGTGCATGTCTGTGTTAAAAGTATACAAAAGAAAGCATGTTGCTCACTTCAGGGGGGTTTCAAGATGTAAAATAACTTAATAGAATGTGGAAGCTTTTAAGACTATTCTGATCAACATGGAGTAGCTTGAGCAGTTCTTGAATAATTTAATATTGATTGACACGATTCTATTTCACATATTCCTTATAAAGTTCTATGGTAATTTTCTTATTCTGGTGTCATAGCCTTCTATTATGTTTTATTTAATACTAAAGCAGTTTAAACCTTCGCAGTGGAAATTGAACAAACTGATCTGCAGTGTGGCTGTTAGTGCTTTTGATTGTTTCAGAGAGATTTTTAAGTGAAAATTTCATTAAACCCAGATGAGTTTTGTGATTGGGATAGTTACCCTTACTGCTGATTGCAGGTCCATGTAGATGAGACACTAGATCATGGCTATGTTAACATGAAATTAGGAGAATGAAATGGTGAATTCCATCTTTCCCATTTTTTGCTATTAAATTACTGAAATTATGATTTCTTTTTAATAATCCACAGCAAAGGTGAATTCTTTAAATGAACTTACACTGAAGGAAAGCCAAGCTATTTTACTTTAAAATTACAATTGCTTATAAGATCTGAGACAAATTATTAAAAGCAAAAGGAATGTTATTTGGTGTGGCTTAGGATAACCTCACAGAGCACGTAAAGGATCTTGTCATTAAGATCATATTTTCTTAACTCTTTGGTCTCAAAAGATGCATTGTAGGAATGTTTATATGTGTTTATGTTTACATATAGTATGTTAATAGGAATCACTTCCAATTTTTTCTTAGAAATCACCCGAAAATGAGGGTTGTGGTAGATGCAAATGACCTTCTTTCCTCTGGGAGAGTGGTTTTCATTTTGCTGAGTAATCTCTATACGTATTTTAAAAAATAGAGTAATTCTGACAAATAATACCGCAGCCCGATTCAGTTACTTAGCAACATTTAATGCTAACAAAAAGAAACAGGAAAGTGATGCAGGAGCAATAAAATCATTAGAAAGCAGAAGGAAACACATGACAATGATGAAGACAAAACTCATATGTAAAACAAAAATTGAAAAGAACACATAATCCAAGCACTTGGTCTTTTTCCAAGGAGTCAGTTGCTTAATAGTTTCATTTTTCAGGAAAAAAATGAGCAACCTATAAAAACTAATATCAAAACTTGGAAAAAAGCCTCATCGTCCCAGATATTTCTTAATGTGTGTTTTTCAGTGTATTACACAGTTTTTTGAGAAATTTCTTTTGTGGCTGGCATTTTTTTTTTCTTTAATATTTATCATGGATACTGCCAAAACAAGAGGTAATGCTACCACTCTTCCTTCATTAGGTTTATTACTCTCCTCAGTGTGAGAGGATAAATAATTTAGTGTGCTAGGGAAACTGTAGATGCATAAGACAACATCTCCCTTCCCAAAGGCTTGGCTGCTGAGGAGCCGGTCCAGCTCGGCAGGGGGCAGGCCCGGGCAGAGCCCCTTTCCTCCTGGGAATGTTGGAGAGAGGCTGCTGGCAGTGCCAGGGGACCCTGCCTGGCCTGGCCACAGAGCCTGCTGAGCTGGGCTCCTACCTAGACCTGCAGATTGGCTTCCCAGCTTGAGCTTGGGGCTGCCTGAAGCTGCCTTACCCCTTGATCTGGACTCTTGGTTGAACCTGGCCACCATCTCTTGCCTTATGCAGAGATGCTGTGACTGCAAAGCCCCTGCCTTGTCCGCCAGCACCCCTCTCAGCTCCCCAGCCCACAGGGATGTGTTATCATCAGACAAATTGCTCCCCAAAGAGCATGGGGAATGGAAAGAATTGATGAACAGAAACATCTTGTAAGAGCTTTGTGGGGAAAAAAGGATTCACAGATATACAGTAGGTTGTTAATGATCACACTCAGAAAAGTAATTGTCTTCGGCAGATTTGCAAATCAATGTTCGTTGCAGAAATTTAGTATGGAAGATGTATTTTATAATAATTCACTGTTGAATGTAAAAACAGATTTACTTTGGTTGGAACAAACACTATATAGCAGAGGGAAAAGAATTTTGAAAGCTAATAATTACTCTGTGGAAAAAATCAGTAACATTTTGCTGGGAAATAACATTAAGGGAGAAACTGAAGAACTTTCAGTGTGGCAGTAAAACCATGATTTTAGATAACTCCAGAGCAACAATCTGAAAAAGAGCATGTACCATATCTTGATACAAATCTTTAATTGAAAGCCCTGGGACATGAACAGAAATTACACCATTTGATCAATGGCAGGTTGGATACTGCAACTAACTCATTTGTGATGGAAAGAATGTGAGGTCAGAACTAAGGTTTGGAAAAGAAATGTTCATTTTCCAAGAAATATGTGCTTTGCCTATTTCAGAGAAAGATAACTAAGAAAGAAAATTAATTAGTTTAGGAATTTTCAGTGTGAGGTGGAATTTCATGGCAGTCCAAGATATAGAAATTGATAAGAAATTACTCATCAAAATAAGGTTTATTTCTTTTATGGTAATGAAGGATGGCAAGAGGTTTCTAACCTCCTTGAAACCTTTAATCAGAAAAAACCACCAATTTTTAGAAGCAGACTTTCTATATTGGTAAGTTACCATCTGTTTTCAGTATATTTGTATGCATCCATAGAATCTTTAACTTGGTTTGGATTAGTGATTTCAAATATGTTCCTAAGAGAAAGTGACTTCTGCAGCAAAAGCTGGGGACATAGAACTCAAGGAAAAAATGGATCAAAACCAAGGACAATGTTGTAATAATTAAGACAGATATACAATTAATGTGTAAATGAGAAGATATCTGTTGAAGGAGAGAGGGTTTTTTCTCTCTTGTTTCTGTTGGCTTTTTTCATAGGAAGATTTGGAACAAAGAAATCTAATTTTACAGAGAAGTCTCGTCACTACAGGAAGAGAAGCTTACTCGGTCATATGATATAGTTATGATATAGAATCTGACTGAAGGGAACTGCATGCAAACTAGTAAATGTACCTAGAAGGATAAGAAAAGAAGAAAACTATTAGTCTGCTATTCTATAAAATGATATGCACTGGTATTTGCTAAAATGCTCAGCTGAAGGAGATGGCTAGCAGAACTGCTAGTTGAAAAGGGTAAGTTTTCAAAGAGAAAGAGAAAAATAGGGTTTGGAAGAGAAAGATAGCTAGAATGTTTAGAGAAATTAGATGTTTATTAGTTTGGCTGGACCTGATAAATTGAGTTACAGAGCTAGTAAGCAATCAAAGATGCTAGAATTTATATAGAAAACATATAGAGGATTAGAGAAGTGTGACAGAACTGCAAAAGAGCATATACTGTGTCAATTCTCAAAAAATGAAAATAAAACACATCAATTATAATTTGTAAATTTAACTTTAAGTTCTGGTGGCAAAAATCTAATACTAATATGACTTCTATAGTGAGCTGGAATACAGAATTAAGTGTATGCATGTTAAATTGGTAGATGGTGGGAAATTGGTAAGATCTCTAAGAATGTGGAAAGATATGCTAAGAATTAAAAATTACCTTGGAGAAGTGGTTTGAAACAGAATGAAATTCCCTACAGACCTTCATTTGTATATCTGCTCATAATTAAAACCTCTGTCCATAGGGTGCTTCACTCCCATTTAGCTATGCCTATGACATGCATGGTTTAATGGAATAGCCTAAACCCAAATGTAATTACTAATGCTATCAGTAATGGTCTTTATCTCAGCAGCAGAAGCTGTATCTGGTATAACAGCAATGTTATTGTGATAAAGCTGACCAATGAGGAAATAAAAAGGAAAGCATGTTGAAATTAAAAGAAACCCCAACCCTGAAGCTTACTTAGGTTTTGCTTATACCAAATGAAAAACCTATAAATAATAACTGTGTTAGTCAATTTATGTTGTGGTTTATGGAAGCGGTAGAACAGAATCACACTTTCTGATTTATCAAAATATTAATGGAAGCTAGCAAACACATTTTAATCTTGTCCTGCTTTCAGCTAGGCTGGGGGGGGAGGGAAGAGGGGACCTGAGTGAGTGACTGTGTGGTTTTTCACCTCCAGGTGGGCTTGAAACCCTGACACTATTTCATCTGCATGGGATGCACAATCTTAACTTTAGTAATTCAAGCTACACTCAGCTACTGTGCTTTATCTCAGTGTTATCAAAGGACTGTGGTTCTGGCTTATAAAATGTCTGGTTTCTGGTTTGTTTCTTGAAGCAAACTGCAAATGCATAGTAAGGAAAAAGAAAAGTCTTGTACAATAAAAACTGTGATTATAGTCCCTAAAGTGAAAGTGTCTTTCCACTGGCAATGCAGACTCCACAGAAATTTCTAAACAAAACTAACCAATTTCTTACTTCAACTGTTTTTATACTATACCCATACCTATGTTTTTTTCAGAACTGGACATTCTTTCACTCTTACTGGAAGCCTTTCTCTGGTAGATTTGTGCATGTTGAACTGAACATTTAGTTTATTGAGGTTTTAGTAAGTTTCAGTTCCCATGTCTTTCCTTTGAGCAAATTTCAACAGCGCAAAGGCTAGAATGAGATAGTGGCACAAGGAGGAAGAGGACTGAAATAAAAACAACTACTTCTGTAGGGGTAGGTGGTAGAATAAGGGGATTGGGATAATCACACTATGAGCTCTGGAGCATTGTAAATTCTGCTGGCATGTGTATTCACTTCTGTGGGATGCAGGTTTTACTCTCATGCTCATCTTTTATCACAAATGGAGTTAGTACAATGCATTATGTTTATCACCTCATGGTGCAGCTTTGTGGCCAGAAGTGATGTTTTAGCAGCTTTGGGACCTTGAGCCCTTGTAGACATTTCCATATTAGACAGAGCTTTAATGGCTGCTTTCTTTGAGGGGTGTTATGTCTGCCATCAATAGTGGCAGTCAGATGGCTGCTTGCACTGTGAGGTGTCATCCCTTGCAGGTGTCCTGTAGGGGCTTTGAAACCTCACATTTCCTCTCCCCTTTCTCAGGAGGTTCTGAATTAGGATGATTTTCTCTACAAAGCCCTTGGACGTTCAGCTTGAGCTCAGGCTGTCCATGGCTTTGGCCAAAGGGAGCTACTGTCATATTTAAAATCCACCATCTCCAGCAACTGGAAATTAGTGCTTTTAATCTACTCTTTGTGTACATGTAAGCTTGCATATTAGGCTTTTGTTGAGAAATAAATTTTGGTTATAAATAACATAATTGTCTTTGTTTTCAATAGAGTAATTTACAGCACTGCTGATGAGGGTGGCATCAATGGACTATCAATCTGACCCAGAGATGAAACAGCAAACAAGCTGTCAGAACCTTTAGTTGGTAGGGCATTGGAGTGATGGGTTCAGAATAATTTTATATTTTCTTGGAAGAATGCAACTACAGGTAATTCTAATGAACAAAACAAAAACCTGATGATTGACTGTCATAGAGGTTACTGTATAATATATGCTCCATATATTGTATATTTACAACTAATTTAACTACTCAAAAGTCTGTCAGAGATTAGTATGTGTCAGTAATTTTATGCCTCATCATTAGTAGTCCTCTTGATTTGTAATCCACTGTGATCTCCAATACTAAAGAGTTCCCTTTGGAAGCACTAAACAGGGGAAGCCTTAGAAAGTAATATATTTTGTGAAATAGGAGCACAATATACTTTAATGATTATTATTCATAGCCTTACTCACCATGTAATTATAATCCCTAAATTCACATTTCCTACTAAAGAATCCATTTGGGCAGGGGTGTCTGGGGGAGGTGGTGAGTTTGTCCAGTAAGCTTTATGGGCTGAAATTCCTGCATTTGATCTCTGCTTACTGTATTAATATGAGCACCACTTCATATGACCCCCTGAAGTGCCACTCAATTCCCAAGGGAGTCAGGGAGGATTTTGACCTTTATTTCACAGGAAATGAATCAGGCTTTTTATATGGAAGAAAAGCAACTACATAATATACAACTACAATTCTAAACTTTATAGTTAAATTCAGTGCCAGTCCAGTACAAAAAACAGTAATGAAAAAAGCTGAGCAAATTTCAGACTTGTTTTCTTGGTGTTTTGTTTATTCCCTGATAAGGAAGAAACAAAAGCAGCATTTTGTTCACTCACAGATAGATGTCTGCATAGTTCTTGGGACCATTCTATTACACACAGCATGACAAAGTGGCAGTCCATCTAAACAGTTGTCAAGAGGTTTAGAACTATATAATTCTGAGTGTACATTTCTTCATATGCTGTGTTGAAATTTTATTATGGTTTTATAGATATCTTAACAATAAAATCTATGTTTGCAGATAGGAACTTTTACAAAACAGTCAAAAGCCTTGTGGATAGGAATTTTTTTTTCCTGATGCATTTTATAGAAAAAATAGGATTACCATTAAACTAAACAGGCATTTTCAGAAGCTCATAGGCCTGGAAGACACATAGATTCAATTATATATTATTTGAACACAAGAAATATGCAAAGAATAAATTGTTTTTGCAACCTATTAAATAAAATTGCCGCCTTAACACATGTATTAGACTAGACGAACAGCAGGAAGTGATCAATGTGCCTTTCAAGGTGGAAATTTATGCTATCAAATACCAATAAGCAATGGGAATAGTCTTACTGATAGCATTGGTAATGCTATTTAGGCTGACATTACATAACTAGGTATACAGTTACCCCATGAGTTAGATTCAAGAATCACTTAAATGTTTTTCTCCTGCAAGCATCCTGGTTAAATGAACATAACATTTACTGCAGCAATGATTGCCTGCCCGTACCAAAAGGATGACTAAATGTCTTTAAAACCTGAGAACAGAACAGGAATCATATTTCATTGAGTCTCTTTTCCCTTTCCATTTCTTCTGCTTCTTTCTTTCTACTTTGACTTTGTAGGTCTCGGAGAGTAGAATCCCATGCTGCTCCTTGGCAAAAACCAGAGGACTTGTGCTCCCACAGGGAGCTGGGGTCCCATCTCCTCCAGCTACTTTATGGCTTCTGGGGAGGCTCCTGCTCTTCACAGTTCTGACTGGACAGAGGGAGTGCCATGGCCTGGTGCTGTCTCCTCACACTGCGACCATTCTCAGCTCTTCTGATGGTGTTTAACATCTAGATCATCCTGTAGGCACAAATTGGCACCTGAAGAGTGCATCCACACTGCCATGAAATGGAGGTTAACAGTCACTCCTCATTACTAACAGTAGGTCTATGGGATAAACTGGAATTTAGACCACTGTAAAGCACAGGTAAAGTGTAGCCAGTGTGTTTAAAGATGCAGCTAATTGGTTTAAAGACAGTCCAGTTACTTCAATGGTATTCTATGATTTTTATACATGTCCAGTTCTGTGATGTCACCAGTTGTGAAAAGTGCTGATGCTGAAGGGAGTTTTGTCTAGGTAATGGCTGCAGGATTGCACCCTGTAGAGTTCTGTTCTGTGACATCTATTTCATTTCAATAAATATGCTTAAAAGAACATATTTATGATTGCACTAATGATTGCTGCTGTTAACCTATACCCTTACATTAATTCTTCAGCTTTGGGAGGACAGAGCAGCTGCCTATAGATTATTAAAGTTAGGACATAATTCTGATTTATCTGTCTGAAAGATATTACAATTTGTTGTTGCTAAATTAAAAACAGTTAATCGCTTTCCTGTGTTCATTTATTTGAGGAGATAATTTCCTGATTGAATTTGCTGACAGTTCCAAAACATAAATTCATGGCATGTACTATTTTTGTGTCTCTATTTTATAGCATGGTTACATTTTATTCATTTAATTAAATAAAAAATGAGAGTAATTTATAACTTTGATGCTAGATCTTTCAGATGCAGAACTGGGATCTGTACAAAATGTTTTGGCATAGCAGAGATAAGAGGATCAGGAAAAAGTGACATTTTAGCCCTTAAAGCTGGACTAGGTTGAGTTACTATAGTGACAGATGAAGTTTCATCTGGATGTAACTACCACTTTGAATGATTTTTCCTTTGGTAGTCTCTTCCATGCTTGTTGTGGAAGCTGCCTAGTTTAGAGAGTATTAATCCCATGGCAGTAATAAAGTGGTGCTGCAGAGATTACATCTGGGAGGTGAACTGGGCTCAGTAACTTCAGCCAGAATTTGTCAGAGTGAAGACCAGCCCCAAGATGCTGTTGTTTCTCAGATAAGTCTGTGCCAGTCTGGGGAATTAATTTTGTTTTAATGTCAGAAAAATTACTGAATTAAAACAAATTTGCAATTATTTAACCTTACTTGAGGATAGCAGTGCTGACCACTGGTCTGATTTATTTATTATTATTTTTTACAATTTTATGTGGCACGTACGTGCTCTGAGCATTATGTCCATCAGGAGATAAAGAGCAAAGCCTTCACAACTTCCAACACTACCAAGAAAGTAATGGACCCCACAAAGCAGCAGTCCTGCTGGTGGGAGGAATAATCTGATGAATTCTATTGCCAGCAGCATTAGTGGTTGTAAAACACTGAATTTAGAGGCTAAAAATGCATTAGGCAAGTGCTGTATGCTTTCAGTAATCTATCACAGCAGGATCTATCATGCGTCTCCTTTTCCTTGGATGACATCGCCTTCTAGCAACATCAGCACAAATATTTGGAAGAAGATAGAGAAACATATGGCTTGCAGTACTTCACTGGCAAATTGCTTCAGCAGCAAGCATGCCTTTTCATTTACCTTCCCAGCCAAGGCTTAGAGTTAATCACAGCAACCAAGTGCCACTGCTGTGCCATATGGAAGCAGAGCTAACTGCATTAGCAGAGATTTAAACACATGTGGGGAGAGTCACAGGAATTATGAGTTCTGGGAGTGTACATTTAATAGTCAGACAGGAACACTTGACAGAAAAGAGAGGAAAAAGTTGCACATTTCTTGAATCTTACTCTTTCCAAGACTCTCTTTTGACTTAAGCTTTCACCTCATATGGTCCTTCACAGTTGCTGTGCTCCATAGCTCTTAGCTACTTGATAGAGTAGGCAGCAGCAATACTGAGAATACAGTCCTGATCTCAATGAAATCAGTGGCAAGACTCCAGTGGACTAGGACAAGCCAAAATTTCTCTTTTAATGTAGGTTCAATTGTATTAAAACTGTTGCCTTAAAACAAAAACCAAAAAACATCCTGCTGTCTTTCTAACTATTACAGGAAAATAGCACAACTGGATCCCCATTCTTCAGTTACTTGCCATTATGATGAATTATTGGGTTGGATTGTGCTTTGGGTTTCCAGGTCTAAAGAGATTGTCTTGGCAGCTTTGCTGTATCTTCACTTTAATCAATTGTGTAATCAAATTGTCCTGCTTGCTCCAGTGTTCTGTCGACCTCTCTTAAAATGATTAGAAGAGATTTAAAGGATACCAGCTGCCATCAGTGACAGCAAGCACATAGCTTGAAAATCTCATTACAACTTGTGAGGAATATTCAAACAGGGCTATTTAAAAGACAGGCTCAAATCCAAATTTGGACAGTTAGTCCAAATTCCAGACCTTATGAGAGTGAGACGAAGTAAGATTCATCTCATCCACCTTTAGCCATCTCTAGTTTAGATGTGTTCACCTGAGTTTGCTACCTGATGCTGGCTATATAGTAGGGGAGCAGAGAGAAGCAGACAATTTTAAAGCACACCAGTAATTTGACCTGTTTTCATCTTCTGCTTTAGTATGAGATGAATTCCTCCCTGAAAGTACCAGTGTCTTTCCAATGACTGCAGAGGGAATTTTAGAGGTAAATGTGTATATTGTAAATATGTCTGGTTAGATGAGATTCATTTCCTCTGGGATCACCTTTGATCCTCCTGCAGGACATCCCATATTCCTTGCAGCTTCTGGGGAAGAATTTAATTTCCCACCATTGTTCCTGAGTACTGTCCCATGCCTAGGGAGCCCAACAGAATTGAAGTTAAAGCACTGATCCCTGCTAGCTGACCTTGGAAAAGATATGCAGTAGACATGGTAGGAGTTTATCACAAATGGTTGATAAGGAGAAAAGAAAATCAAACAAATTTTAAAGGTTAGTAGAGACATACAAATATGTGCTTATTCTCCTAAAAAATGGGAAATAGAATATTAAATACACTGTTGGGGTTTTGACACTAGATGGCAACAGTATACATTAGAAGTACTGGATAGTCAACCAGTAAAAGTAAACTTTACTCAAGGAATTGAATGAAGGAGAATCCCAGAAATTATTTTTAGACTAGATTTTGAATGAAATTAGAACAAAATAAAGCATGTTTAAAGTATCACATGATTCTTCTATCAGGATATAAACCCTGGAGAAGCTAATTTAAATCTACTAGAAAAGCTTGTATTTACTTTGAGTTAGAATCTGCCCTTCTGTGAAAGAGTATCTATTAGATGTTCATCAATCTAAACAAAGGTTTTATGTTGCTTTTACTGACTGGATGGTTACAGAAAGTCTGATGGTCACAGGCCCTGTCCTTTGCTCCTCAACTTCCTCAACAGATTGTTGTATGCACAGAGTTTGAGAGCAGTTTTCTTTTATCATGAAACACATTTGTAGAATATACGAATCAAGTTCTCATTTGCAGCTTTTCTACTGAGTAGTAATAGTGACATCATGCTACATAACTCATTTAATTAGAAAAAAAATACTGAAACACTGCAGCAAGATTAAATTGTGGTGTTAATTTTAGAGGAGAGATCACAGCCGCACCTCTCCTTTTACAGTGGTTTAAATCTTTTGGTTTGGTTGGTATCATTAGTCAGTGCAGAGGAAGAGAAAGATATGACTTTCCTGATGTACTTGACCTACCATGTTTGGGAGATAGCATGGATAGTCCTGAATAGGACTTCCCAGATGCTCAGGGAAACATCCTCAGTCCTAACTGTTGGTTTAGATAATTTTTCTTAATATATCTTTCTCATTGCCAGATTCCCAATGGTGTTGTTTAACATCCCACAAGAGGAGCCTAGAGCTAATATTCTGTGGTACCATAATACAACTTCTACAGTAAATGAGAACACTAGACTTTCAAAGAATGGAATGGACTATTTAAGGGTTAAATAACCACTGAGAAAAGTTCCTAGACTATTAATGAATAGGTAATTTTAATATTGCTACTAGTTTGAAAAAAAAAATCCATCATTTTGGTAGAATACTCTTCTGGTCTGTGGAACTATCATTTTAATATTGCTACTGTTTTGAAAGAAAAGAAAAACTTATTTCTTTTGTACAATATATTTCTAGGCTATGGATGTAAAGCAAGCTGGGCATTGTCTGAATTAGCATGCTGCAGAGTTTTCTGCAGGACTAAAACTCATGGCTTCACAATAAAAGAATTTAAAGAGATCCCTTTGTGGTTCAAAGAGAGAATTGCCTACTTTTTCTTTCTTTTTTTTTTTTTTTGTTCTTTCTGTATAAAATCATGCAGTAGATATTTGGAACACAGGCAACAAAGTTATAATCCCAGCTGCATTCCATCTATACTGTATTTTAAGGGGACTCTACCTTCCACCTTCAAGCAGAAGCTCACTAAGCCACTAAGCATCCACATTGTCTGTACTCAGGCCTGTGCTATGGTCAGGTAGCCTGTCTAACCAGGATTCAGGTCCTGAGTTTGCCACTAGATATTTCTGTGGAGAGAAATTATGTGGCATCAAGCACAAACTTTTAACCCAGTCTCAAAAGTTCAAGATCCACAGGATAACTTTCAGTCCTCACGTGACTTTGAGGTGAGGTATGGCCTAAGGAAAATATTTTTGGAGAAGAGAAACAATGACCTTTCTTTACTGTTAGGTGAATATGGTAACTACATATTTCACAGATGTGGAGTATGAGGCAGAAAGATTAAGTGAACAGCTCAAGGCTATAAAGAAAATTTTGTATCAGAGCCCAGATCAGAAGGGAGGAACTGCTGACTCCCAATGCTATGCTAAGATACCTCTCTGTGTTAAAAATGGCCTATGAATCATCTTAAAAGCCAACAGTAATGCTTTATGAGTCTCAGCACTGCAGATGCTATTAGTCCTGTTGAGGAAGAAGGCAATTCTTTATCAATGTGCAGCAATAATCATTTCTCACTCTTGCAAGCATTTATAAATATGCAAACCATTCACAGTCTAAATCCAACAACCTTACCTTCCCAGGACTAAAAAAATCATATTATTATTATTATCATTACTATTATTATTGCTATTGTTTTTAAAAATGTAGCTCCCAAAGCCTGTAAAAATGACTCTGCAATCATATCCATTTCCTGATAGCCTTTATTTTCCTTCCTTAAGAGGTATTTATAAGATATTGTAAGCTCCTTGGTGACAGCAATGCACACAGAGAAAAAAATCCAAATGTGAGCCTTTGTATTTCAGGACATATCTTCATTTGATTCTGAATGATAGTACCTGATTATTTTCTGTCCTGTTTCAGATATGAGCAATTTTATTGTCCCTATCTTGTGAATAAAGTGTTGAATACAGAGCTGTTGTGCTGCAGCTTGCAGAGGATACTCCAGTTGCCAAACTTTGCAGGATATAACTGACTTATATCCTATAGAATATATTTTGGGATCTAAGGATTTGGAATCACAGAATCACAGAATAGTTAGAGTTAGAAGGGACCTTTGGAGATCATCCAGCCCAAGCCCCCTGCCAAGGCAGGGTCACCTAAACCAGGATACACAGGAACATGTCCAGGTGAGTTTTGAATATCTCCAGAGAGGGAGATTCCACAACGTCCCTGGGCAGCAGTTCCAGTGCTCTGACCTGACATCCTCAGTGTAAAGAAGTTCTTCCTCATGTTGAGGTGAAACTTCTTGTGTTTTTCTTAATGGACGTTGCTCCTTGTCACTGGGAACCACTGAAAAGAGTCTGGCACCTGCTTTGAGGTACTTGTATGTGTTGATGAGATCCCCTCTCAGTCTTCTCCAGACTGAGAAACAAGGGCAGCCCCTGCAGTCTCTCCTCATGAGAGAGCTGGTCTAGATTCCTGATCATCTTTGCGGTCTCCTCTTCAGTAGCTCCTTGTCTTTCTTAAACTGTGTAGACCAGAATTGAACACAGTACTCCAGATGTGACCAGGGTCAAGTAGAGGCTGAGGATCACCTCCCTCAACCTGTGAAATTCCTTTTGCTTCACTTGCTTTCTCATGAGTTAAGAACAGCTGGATCACCTTGGTTGACAGTCCCTAAACCAGGTGAATCTTGAACCAAAAGCCACATTTCCTTTGGTTGCTTATTGGAGTAAACCAGGAGTAACTCCACTTAATGGTGCCACTGTGAAGGACAGAAATGTCATGAGGGAGGTTCCCTAGGCAAAGTTACTTACCTGATTACTGAATTACTTGGTTATCTATCTCCCTCTGAGCACAATAAGCTTCTTGGCAATTCTAGGCTAGAAGGCAATTTTCCAATGTGTGTGGGACATGATGGCAAACCCTAAGTAATCCATATCTCCATAGCTGTCAAAGCAGACAGCTCAGAGGGCATGGAGAAATCTAAGTCTCTGGCCTAGCACAGAAAAGGCTCTGAGATTTGATATTCTCTCTGAGTCATGAAGAGAATTATTGCTGTAAAGGTGCAAGGCCTGAAGCTTTATGGGTGAGGGGGGAGATTTGCACACTTGAGTGTGAAATGCACTAAAATTGAGGAGAGAAACAATATGATGCTGCCCACAGCCTCACTCACAAGCAGGCATTAAGCATAAAATGGATCTAAAAGAGATCATCGGTGAGCTCTGAAATTATGCTATTAATTGTTGTGGTGTCCGATGTCTCAAACATCCCACCGTGTTTCTCATCTGGAAACAAAAATAAGCTTTAGTGGGTTTTCATTTGACTTGCAGACATGAGCTCATGTAGATACTTAGCAAGAAAATCTGTACATACTTGTTTACATTAAAGTAGCATAGCTCATTAACTTGATGTCCTCAGAAAATAGCTTTTAATTAATTGTGATTTTTTTTTTAGTTCATAAACACGTGCCAGATTTATAACTAAAGTTAAATGCTGCATTCAAGGTCTATTTTCACAACAGAGAGATATATAAAACTGTTTTACCGTCATCAATTAGTAGTATTTAGCCAGCTACATAACTAGCCCCTTTGAAACTATCACTATTTACATTTATTATGTATAAACCATCATATTTCCTTCTTAATTTAGCTGTTATTTCACTGATTTGTTCTTGGTTAAGTTACTTAAACTTCATTGGGCCACCATTGCACAGCTTGATTTAGTATAGGTATTGTGCTTTAAAGCTGCTTTTTCTCTGGAATAACTTTCATCTGTCCCTTCTCAGTAATGAATCCTATATGAATTATAAAATTTGTCCCTAAACAGGTTAGCATAAGAGCATTTAAGCATCAAGAATTTTATACTCTTTAGGAATTGTCATTTAAAATTTTCAATTAAAAATTAATTTTAATTGAAAAAGGTTTCTCAAAAGTAATATTAGTTCTTTTTTCAGTAATTTTGCTTTGTAACTGCTACAAGTCACTTCAAACTTGTTAACAGCTCCAGTAATCAAGTTGTTTATATCTAACAGTGGAGAGTGCAACTCCAGCAGCCATTTGTTCAGTTTTCAGGTGTGACTACTGTCCAATGCAGAAGAGATTTTTTAGCCTAGAAATTCACAATGAATGAGAACCCCAAAATGAGAGGAAGGCTATTGTACCAGTAAAGAGGAATGTCAGATAAAAATGTGGGAAATAATCCATACCCTTTTCTGAAAGAGCAGAAATACTGTTTCATGGCACTGCCTTGGAGCCTTGCTGTGGTGTAACCTCAGTCAGCAACTGAGCAACACACAGCCACTCACTGACTCCCCACCAGTGGGATGGGGGAGAGAATTGGAAGAGCAAAAGCTAGAGAATTCATGAGTTGAGAAAAAGGCAGATTAAGAGGTAAAAAAAAAAAAGCTACACATATATACAAAGCAAAACAAGAAATGATTTCATCACTTCCCATGGGCAGGGCAGGTGTTCAGCCATGCCCTGGAAAGCTGCATGTAATGATGACTTGGAAGACGAATGTGATGACTCCTAAAGTTCCCCTCTTCCTCCTTCCTCCCCCAGCTCTTTATGTACTGAGCATGTCCCCATATGGTCTGGGATACCCCTTTGGCCAGTTTGGGTCACCTGTCCCTGCTGCATCTCCTCCCAGCCTCCCACACACCGACAGCCCCTCACCAGTGTGGCACCATGAAAAGCAAGTGCTGTGCAAAGGCTGCTCAGTAACAACAAAAACATCCCTCTATTATCAACACTGTTTTCAGCACAAATCTAGAAGGTAGGGCCATACCATTGTGAAGAAAATTAACTCTACCCCAGCCAAAACCATTACAAGTCTAATTCAGATAATTTTATCATGCATAAGTAAACTGTTGCCCTTTTTCAGTAGTATGATACTATTTCCTGACTCAGGCTGACTTGAACTGTTGCCACTAATCAAATGCCAGAGGCAATTCCAGAACACCCTTGTATCTGTAGGGAAGAATGATGAATAGTTTGTAAAATGTTTAGGCATCTTTCACAGAGAAAAGAGCTGTTTAGGTGTGTGGTGTTTGTATCTTGGTAGGTCTCTACAGTTTGTGTATTAACAGCAACAACAACAACAATGCAGAAATTACAATGCTCAAACAGTGGTAAATCTGCTTTGATATTATTTTGTCTAAATAGCAAAATTTTCAGAAAGAGATTTAATCAAGTACTTATACAAATACAGCTTTACTGTAATTTCATGGAATAAATCATTCTTATTATACTAGTATTGAACTATAAATGCACAATCAATGTAAATGATGCACAGCACTTTAGGTAACATTCAAATGCAGACTTCAACCTACTTAAATGAATTCATGTATGTGTTTTCTTTATAAAGAAACAAATAAATAAATAATCAAACAGAAATAATGAATGACCTTATCATAAGGCGCTTTCAATTAAAAGTTATAAAACTCCTATGGCAACTTTATTAAAAGAGTTTGGAAATGCCACTTGAGAAAGACCTCAGAGAAGTGGCTTAGGGAAGGATCATCAGTACTTGCTCATCTCAGTTGATCATAATGTTACCTGTAGGGGCATAGAACATAAGTAAATAAAGGTAGTATAGAAAGTGGTCTTAACCCCCTGAGGAGTTGCAGCTGAGCCAATTACTAAGGATTAGGAGCAGGCCTGATGTTAACAGGCCACAGCTGTAGCCAATCAGAGGAGTGTTATAAAAGAGTGGATTGGTTGGTTGAGCAAACTGCAGTCAGTTGGCCACTATGAGGACAAGGAAGAGTCAGTGCCTAGAGGAGATGCCTACAAGAAACATCAAGGAGGTACAAAGCTCTAGCAATATGGAACCCTTGTAATATAATGACAATAGAGCTCCTGGACTATAATGACAGCAGTTACCACTTGTACCCATCCAAGCTGAAACCTGGAAGTTAGGTTTATACCATAAATCTAGGCAGAGTCAGAGTCTGTGACTGGCTGTACTAATTGTTAGCCTGGGTACTGGCATCGTTTGGTAAACCAGGGAGACAGCCAGGCTCTGGCCCTTCTGTTTTGAGATGGAAAATAATTTAGGGGTATGTCTGCAAACTGTGTTGTGCCACTTGGCTTCTCATGCTGCACAGCTGTGTCTGTAGTGTCTGATTTGCTAATACAGTCACAGCCCAAGTGTGGAATGGGCAGCCTCCTGATTTTTTACTAAGAATAAAGTTAAAGAAAAATACAGTTGTTTTCTCAGGGCAGAACACACAGCCGTATTTTTTTCTTAAGCGGTATAAAGTTCTCACGCCTTTGAGACAGATCTACCAAACTGGTTGGCTTGTGATGGCGCAAAGGGGCACGGCATTTTTGTGAAGACTTCAGCACTTAAGAAAGAAAGAAAACAATAACATACTGGTAATCTGTAAAATACTTAGCTAAGAGGGAGGCTGGCATCACACAGAAGAAAAACTCCCAAACACAGAAAACTACTGTTGGGAGGCTAGAAGCAAAAAGGATAAGCAAAAGATTCAATTGCCTTAACCTTGAAATCAGTTTTTTTTTTGTTCCACTTATTCACTAGAGACTTTCTAATTCCCTCAGGAAATGAGATAGCTACAGATAAGTCTTCTTCAGTATTCTGCCATAATTTCTTAATTTTTTAATCCTGAGACATGTTGGAAAGATCTGTATGTGGTATATAATTAAACATTGTACTAAAGCAGACATACAAGAGAGCTTAATCTTTTCCACATGATGTGGAAACAGATATATCACTCTGTTGGTGCTGTTTTTCTTATTCTAGGCAGTATTTGCTATCACTTGCACTCTTTTCCATGAGAGTCCAAGAAATAAAATAATATAATTATTGCAGGAATTTTATTGTACAACTCTGATAAACAGGATTCCTCCAGTGTTCAGTCTATGTTTTGATCTTCATGCATCCAAACTCTCCCATTTGAGAAAAATCTTGGATGTCCTTTATAAGAACCTGCACTCCTTTCATTGCCTCAGATATGTCACAAAAACACAGGGACATGTTGTTTACTTTGTGCTATTGGCAATGCTGAACTATTGCTTACTGTAACTGTCAGCATGTAGGAGAGTGTTTTCAGTGCATTTTTCTAAATCTACCTGTGATTTGTTCAAACAGAGAAGCTGAAAGAGATTACACACAACATGGTGAGATTTCCCTTGGAGCAGGTTGCAAAACCCACCTGTTTGCTAAAAGGATCTTATCACTGCAAATAAATACAAGGAAAGCAAAAACCAGGCAGTATTTCTTAAAAGAATGATGATTCAGGAGCCAAGTTTCTGGTGAGTTTGATTTACAGAAATCACAGTGAAAATCCATCAGTTAGTACCCTAAAAACAAATGTAGAAAAAACCAGAATAACCGAAATAACATTGACTATGGCATATATCAATTACTAGTCTTAAAATTTTCAATTTCTACTCTCACAGTCTTCATTCCATTTTCTTGTGTAAACTTAGAAGATTTTTCTTGACTTATAAATTCAAATTAACATAAATTTTTTATTTTCTTAGTGTATCAGTGAGAGGGTTAAGACCTGTTTTTTTTTACGTAGTTCTGAGATGTCTGAACACAGCATAGTGCAAGTGTTATATTATTAGTGACAATTTCCATATTTTCCTTGTTTGTTTAGGGGTTTTTTTGTATGCAAGTGGTAGATGAAAATGAGAAGTAATTCATAGCATATGAAGATTTTATCTAGCTGTGAAGCAGGTTATCAGCCGAACTTTACACCACTACCCATCAAACCACTAAACATCACTCATTTAATTTCTGAAATTTTAAATTCTAAAAACATAAATCCAAGGGAATAATTTATTCTGGATGTGCCTGTACAAAAAATTCAGGAACTGAAAAACTGATTCTGGTAAATACCTCCTAACTTTTTTCCAATGTCAAGAGAATGGTGCCAGACTCTTTTCAGTGGTGCCCAAAGACGGAACAAAGAGCAATGGCCATGAAGTAAGACGCAAGAAGTTTCACCTCAGCATGAGGGTGGCAGAACACTGGAACTGGCTGCCCAGGGAGGTCATGGAGTCTTCCTCTCTGGAGAGGTTCCAAACCCACCTGGACATGTTCCTGTGTAACCTGCTCTAGGTGATCCTGCTTGGCAGGGGTGTTGGACTGGATGATCTCCAGAGGTCCTGTCCAACCATAACAATTGTTATACATGATGCAGGACTTTCTACCTGGTGGCAGCCAGGTTAGAGCAGAGGAGAGGGGAAGAGGCTATTTCTTGAATAAAAGGCTAATTCTTACAATGTACACAGCTACTTGTTATCATGTCTATTGAAGGCTGTGAAAGTAGGAAATCGTGAGTTTCACCATCTTTTGGATGCTCTGATGAATGTTAAGAACTGCATTCATTACAGTAGTTCAGACCTAGCAAAGGATAAAGACATCTTGATGACATCTCTCATCTTTACCTTTATGCTCTCTGTATTTTCTGTTTCCAAAGGTTGTCACTGAGTTCTACATGATAAGTGACCCTTAGTGATGCAGCAATGGAGTTACCTTTTTCAGATTCTTTTTGGTGGTTGTATATGTCATCTTCCTGGGCTGCCACTTGTTCTCTTACAGCCTTTGACAGGTAGAGCTGGGTTACACTTGACTTACAAGCAGCAGCTCAGGCACTGGGGGAAGCGAAACATCCCTCAGCTGCCTGCCCGTTGTCAAGTTAACTCAAGAAAATAAATTCCATGTCAGGCCAGTGCTTCCTGCAAATTCATTGTTGAGAAGAGTTAATGCTTTCCTCAGAGGTAGGAAAGAACTTCAGTAAACCAGTTCTCCCTTTGATCGTATCAGTCACTTTTTCTTGGCCAAGCTGCTGTGAAGTATTGAATGTGTGAATGCACAGACAGAACCTGGACTTTGGGCTGTTCTTCTCAGTCTCTGGTTCCCAGGCTGTTATCTCACTTGATGAGTATTCTGTTGCTGACAACTGAGCTATTAAATATTAGTTGAAAGAAGAAAAATAATGCAAATTCTCTTTTAATTAATTGAAGAATTTTTGTCATCAGTCAATGTCATAGGAGTCTTATATCAGCATGCATATCCTTATTAATACACCTATAAAGTAAGGAAATATTATTTCTGTTTCACCAATCAAATGTAACTAGAAAACATAAAGTGACTTGCCTAAAGCCGCACCAGAATAGTAACCAAAGCATGTTCAAAATTCTTAGTTCTTGAGTCTCAATCCAGTTCCTTCACAATGAATATTCTTCCCTGTAAACAATTTTTATTCCTCTAACCTGTACCTTTTTCTCACAGTTTCTGTATTTTAGACAGTTACTGATGTTGTAACTGATATTTCTGGTTGTTGCTCTTTAGCTTATAGTTTAGTTCTCAATCATAAAATCTTAAAAATATAATTTATAACAAGAAATTAAAATTAACATAGAAAACAATATTGTGATGGAAATGTTATTTTTAGCTGACATAAGATTTTGCTTTAAAGCATGCTGAGGCAGACAGATGTATATCATATTATGCATTCCTGTTTAAATACTTTAAGAGAAATGGAGTATCTTTTTATCCTTCTACAAAAAGCTATCTTCAGTATTGATATTTTAACACTGAGTGATAGATACAATATAATCAAATGATCATCAAACTTCAGTAAATCAGTGAAAGAGATGCCATCTGTGAAGGGCATTCAGAGGATTTTTTCAAAGACACCTTTCACTTCTGACATTCACAGAGCAGTTCCTTTTTCCTGCATAGCAGAATATAGGACATTCCTCAATGCTCAGCTTTAGGCCAAGATGGAAGTTCCAAAATTCTGTTTAAGGTTTGCTATGCTGAATACTTTAATTAATAACATATGCAGATGACGATTAGCTGCAAGGACCATGGAAGAGAAGAAAGCTACAATGTAGCTATATACATCATGACTCCAGCCCAGGAAAGAGATGTCCTCCACCTTTGAAGAGGTTTCAATATAACCTGGAAATGTCCTGAGTTAATGTTTAGGATGGTTTGTCTTGAGAAACATAGACTCGACCCACATTAAATTAATGCATCTGAGTGAAACTAATGAAAAATACGTATTTTTAAATTTTTTGACCATACCGCCAGACTATCTTTGTCCCCTGAGTTGGAAATTGCTTTCTTAGCCATATAATCATGCCGCATTCTTTATCTAGTGATTAAGGCACTGGGAATAAATTAGTGTGAGTCCGGTGTTTCAGTCCTTCATGCCAGAGCAGGTTCTCTACTGCATGTAGGAACATTACTGAGTGAACTCTGCCTGCTCTTTTAAAAATTGGATTCTGAGGTGCTTTTTGGACCTTAGTTCTTCAGACAGTAATTAGGCTGTATACATTGCAAGAAATATTACCTTATGTATGGTATGCATTGTATATCTTCTGCTAATGTCTCTGCCTAGTCATGTGTGTAAATATGACTGAGCTGTGCTTCCAGTGTCTTGGTTTTTAATTCTGCAGTTTCCACAGTATCCTCTTTGCCAAATAATGGATCGACTTCAACAGCAAATACTAGGTAGTGCAGTCTCCTTCCCTCAGCACTCTCTGAGAGAAGAAATTAATTCAGGTTTCCTGCTTTCTGTACCATTCCTACTTTGACCTTGTTTGGAATGAAAAGAGTGACTCCTACACAGTATTTGGAAAATAATTATGCTTGTGCTTAGGAGACAGTGCTTTTGATCTCTGGTACTGTATCCTTGTGGCCCCCAATCAAGGATCCAGCTCCAGAAAAAGGGATGCTTCTGTAAAGATCTACCCTGATGGAGTCCTACTGATGAGCTATAGGAAAGTGTATTTAATTTTAAATACTCTCTATAAACATTTACCTCTCTTCATAGAGATTACAAATTGAAAATGTGGATTGCCGTTTTCAGAACTTGTTACCAAATGTTTAGACTCCAAAGTTTAGATTCCTCCTTTAACAGGTCTAGCCCATGGGCCTTAAACTAGAATGTGAAAGTCTGTGAACTTTTCATGTATTGTGCTTCTTTTTCTGCTCCCTAAATCCAGGGAGTCAGTAAAATTGGGAAGCACGTTTACATGAAGTATGACTCACTCTTTTAATTAAAAAATTGGCAAAAACTAATAGAGGGCATGCCTTTCTGTAGCATTCATTTTGCAAATTGTATTTGATTGCTGCCAAAATTTCTGTCGTTACTGTCAGTTATTTAGTCCCTTTAGCAATATTTCTTTCAATCTACCAGATAGTAAGGGTTTATGTTTCTAGTCACATGGGAATGATGTGTTCAGGTAACTCCCTTTGTTATGAACTGGAATAAAGGGCCTAGGCCAGGTGTGTATTCCATCAGATTTCATTTGGATTTTTAGTGATTGTTGAGGAAGATGATTCTACGGCTCTACTCTGCTTTCCTGAGACCATAACTGGAGTGCTCCATCCAGCTCTGGAGCACCCAAGGACACAGAAGGACATGGACCTGCTGGAGCAAATCCAAAGGAGCACTGCAAAGAAGATCACAGGGCTGGATCATCTCTCCTATAGAGACAGTCTAAGTGAGTTAGGGCTGTTCAGCCTGGAGAAGGGAAGGCTCCAGGGAGACCTTTAGAGCAGTCTTCCAATACTTAAAGGGCAGGCTACAAAGAAAGCTGGAGAGTGACATTTTACACGGGTCTGTAGGGATCGGACAAGCGGGAATGGCTTCCAACTGGGATCCTAGGTTGAGATTTGATTTTAATAAGAAATTCTTTACTGTGAGGGTGGTGAGGCACTGGAACAGGCTGCCCAGAGAAGCTGTGGATGCCCCATCCCTGGAAGGTCAGGGATGCTCAAGGCCAGGCTGGATGGGGCTTTGAGCCACACAGTTAAGTGGAAAGTTGCTGCTCATGGCAGAGGCATTGAAACTAAAGGATCTTTAAGGTCCCTTCCAACACAACCCAGTCTGTGATTCTATGATTAGTACTTTCCCAGCAAGATTGCCTACAGGTAGTTCTCACATAGCCAGAAGATAACAGCCACCTTTTAAGCTCCAGTTCCATACATTTTTTTTAACCAAAAATTCAGTTACAGATGTGTTTTTCTAACAGAGATCTCTCTGTATTACCTCAGTATTAGCTTTAAAAGAGCCTCTGACAATCACATCCCTATTGAGTGTTACAATTTGTCTCACCTTTACTGGAATTTGTCCAGGGCTTTACTTTGTGCTTTTCTTTCATAATTCAAATGATGGAATGCTAGAAAAACCTGAGGCTAAGAAAGACATAATAAAAGAAAACCAACAGAAGCAACTGATTATTCTTCTACTTCTTTTACACACAGATGATACCCATATGCTTAATACACCACATTTAGATGAAAATGTCCAGATGAAGAGAATCATTGATGAAGGTTCTGCAGAAGCAGAGGCTTCCAGTTCATGGGAGAAGAAAATGAGAAATTCAGGAAGAGACCCACAAAAGAGACCGGAGGACTGGATAACATGACCTACAAGTAAAGACTGAACAAACATGGGTTATTTAGATGAAAGAAGAAAGGATTATTAGGAGAAAAGTAGAGGGAAAGAAGTGTTAAACTTCAATTAAGAAAAGGTCTTCAGTGCAGATCAAGGAATTAATTTGTTCTCTTTGTCTATGACATATGTATGCCATGGGATGCAAGGGCTTACATTACATCAGAAAATTCAGGTTAGACACCAAGGAAGTTTTTTAACAGTTCAAGTAGTAAAGGAATGGAAAAGCTGCCTAGGGAAGGTCATGGCATCTCTGTCTTTGAAGAACTTTGAAAACAGATTAGAGATATGTCTACCAGGAATAATCCAGGTATAGATGTTCCTGCTTTGTTGTACAGTGCTGAAACACAGGAAATGGAGGTCTTCTGTAGTTGCTGTGACTCTGAGACTAGCAGGAATAACAATGCACTTGCTTCATTTTTGTAAACTTGTATTTTCCTGACACTCCCTGGTGCTGAAAGCACAAGATCCTCCAATGGGCTAAGCAGAGCTTTTCGTAGTGCTGGCAAACCCTTAAATTTGATGTAATCATTGCTAAGGAGCCAGGAGAGAGACTCAGAAGGCTGGT
>NW_005054544.1:346582-404291 GCF_000277835.1 Geospiza fortis | reverse complement strand
TTCCAGCCTTTGGCTGCAGGGGTAAGTGGCTGGACAGAGGAAAGGCAGCTATCCCCAAGAAGAAGGGCAAGTATCCCTTTGAGGGGGAGCTTGTTGAATCCAAGGAATCTAGAGTGCAGGGTGAGCCTTACACTGGCTACTGGCCATTTGCTTAGGAAGCTCCAAGAACTCTTCCAAATAAATGTAGGTATCAGGATTCAAGTGCACCAGTACCACAGAAGGATAAAAAGCTGCACTGAGAAAAAACAGTGGCCTGGAAGAAGCATGAGTGAGAAATTATTTTGTACAAGAGATCTTGATTTAAGTTAAGAAAGTTAAAAATTAAAAGCGAACTTTTAATTGCATTGCTGCAAACTTTCTTTTAGTGAAAGACTTTCATGTTTATGGATTGGGAGCCCATAAGGAAAAGCAGCAGCAGCAGCAGTGTTCCTGGTGGAGAGAGGAATTCTGGCACAGTTTTAGCTGACTGCTGAGATCCATAGTGGAGTTGGAAAGTTATCAACACACTCCTGCTTGACATGAAAGCAAAATACCTCAGACAGATGATGAATGGCCTTGTGCAGTTGTGACACGTGGGGACTTGACCCAGTGGGACCTGAAGAAGCTCATCAGGATCACTGACATGTGCTGTGAATACAAACCTCTCTGCTGCCCCGATCAATACTTTATCTACCCTTAAGATGAAGAGTGGTTGTATGCCATACAGCTCTGTGGGGCACTAACAACAACAACAATAGTAATCAGGAAATTGGAACTCTAAATAGCTGGGAAATGACACACTAAATTTCCCAGCCGCAAAAAAAAAAAAAAAAAAAAAAAAAGATTACTTGGTTCAGTTTTTGAGCTTTGCTAAAAGAAAATGATACAAAATCTATTCCTAAATTGTCAGCAGAGACTTAAAGCAGTTCTTAGCTCATTGCCCATATGCTCACCCTTCCCAGTGATAACTTTAACTCACTGTGAGAAGCATTGCTTTATTTTCACAGCAAGAGTTGTGCCTAGACTCAAACTAACAAATCTTCATTTTTCAGGGCATCTGGGGAGAACACAACTTTCACTGATTTCATAATATATAGGAACTATCTCTAAAAATAGGGGTTTGGAGTTGGTTCATGAAAATTCACAGTATGTACAAATTTTGCAGGGATGTCAATAAAATGTGAAGGTGCTTTGCACATTGTAAGATCATGTTCAGGTTACTATTATTATATAATAGATCTAATTATTATCTTTATTATTATATCATACTAGATTATTATGGAAATCTATAAACGGTATGAAGGGCAGGAGGAACTTCCTACCTCTAAGAATAGTGCTGTTAAGATACGTGTAGGAGGTACAATAAGAATCACATTCCAATCATTGCCAGAGCTGGTGCTCAGCATTTAATCTATTGGTATTAAATGTGGAGACTGATGGAGCATTTCCAGTCTCTGGGGAAGCTTATTTAACATTGTTGAAGTTATTCTAAAATAAGTTGAGAAATCTGTGACAGCTGGTCAAATTTATTTTCCGTGTACTTCACTGAAACGAATCTGGCCCAGACAGCATTTTCAATTTTTCTTGAAGTGTGACCACAAGGCACAAGCTGGAATGGAGAAAAAAAGTCAAGATTTCTATCAGTTTCTAATAATATAGTGAATAGGTCTAAGCCGTGACATACCACTCTAAAAGTAGTAGGCATGACAATATGGAATTTAGGAACCTTGTCAAAATTGGATATAATGGCTTGATTTATTAATAAGCAATAGAAAAGTTTATTTAATGGGATCACACTTTGTTTTTATTTTTCTGTTGCTAAAATGTATCCCACCTTTTGCTGCATTGTGGAAAATGGTCTTCAGAGTCACCTTTTTTCCTTCACATAATTTGATAATTACATCTTTAGGAAAGAGATACCTTTAAATCCTGAATTTAGCAGGGCTCTGAGAGCACGAATAGGCTTTAATGGCCCGAAGCAGAATTATCTGGAGCCTCCACCCCCACTATTGTCCTGGGGGCTTCATTTCAGCTCAGGGCTGGGCATTCAGTCCTGGCCTCTGTTCTGGTCCTGCCTCCAGGATGGATCCTGGACCTTTGCTTCAGCTTTTTCCCCAGTCCTCTCCTTAATCACCTATTTAAGGAATTTCTCCACTGTCTCTGTCCTTAATTTCCTAATGTCCCTGGGTGGACCAAGGACCTGATTGATGTCCTCACTGTGCCGGGGGCAGCCCTTGTGTGCTACCAGATCTGCAGCACAGGTGCTGTGGGGCTGTGCCCAGGGCGGTGAGGGCACTGCTGGATTAGCAGCCACCCTCAGCCCCCAGCTCTCCTTCCCTTAGGGAATGGCCCCATCTCCTGCTGCTGTCTGCCTGTAAAACCTGAGTGTTCTGCAAAGCTTGTTTTTTGGTTTTTTTCTTCAGTCTTGTACTAGTTAACTTTAAGGGCTTCTGCTTTTACATCAGAAAACTTTCCTAGTAGATCAGTTAACTTTAGGTTATAATTATGACCAAGTCTTAGTATCTATCAAGACCTAACTCTTTTTCTTGAGTCACATGAAGGGTCTTATCTCTGTGTGCGTTGACATTCATCCTGTACCACTGGACTTGCTTTGCAAGCAAATAAACAAAGAACAGTTAGATCTGTGCTTATCTTCCTGGTAAATACTTTAAATCAGAGAATCATGGAAAAACAGTTTGGAAGGGATGTCTGAAGGTTGTTTAGTTCAGACTTCTGCTCAAAGCAGAGCTATCTCTGAGGGCAGGTGGGGATTGTTCAGGACTGTTTAGCTGAATTCTGAGTCTCCATGGATGGAGAACATACAATTTATCTGGCAGTCTGATTAACCCTCACTGTGGATTTTTTTCCTCATGTTTGACAGGAATTTCTCTTTTTGCAGCTTGTATCCTCTCTTGTCCTTTTACTGTTTCACTTTGAGAAGAGTCTTGCTCCATCTTCTCTATTAACTGCCTTTCAGAAATGATAGACTGATCATAGGTGCCCCTGAAGCCTTCTCTTCTTAAAGCTAAACAATTGCAGTTCCTTCAGCATCTCTTTTCACATCACCTGCTCCAGATCTTTAGACATTGCAGTAATCAGCTGCTGGGCTTGCTCTGATTTGTTCTTGTTGCTGTTGTGCTGGGGGCTAAAAGTGAAACCACAGCATTCAGGATGCAGCCACACAAGCGCTGAGGACAGGAGAATAACCAAGAATTCTCTTGATCTGCTGACTGTGCTTTTGCTTGTACAGTCCAATGTGTGGCTGTATTTGATTTGTATGTGCAGTGGAAGTCTGAGTGTGGCCACAGGTAGATTCAGGGTGCTGCAAAACATCTTAATATTTCCCCATTCTGACTGGGCCTGGAGACTGCACTGAACAACTGAACAGGGATCTCATCTCTATGTGGGCAAGACTGCCGATTGCCAGCTTATCCATCCAGCTGCCTTTTTTGCCCTTTCACCCCCCCGCTTTGTTATTTTTTAATTTTTCTTTTTTTTTCTTTTTTTCTTTTTTTTTTCCTTTTTATGCAGAAAATGGGGAACACAGAAGTGATCCTCTCTGCTTATTACTTTGAAACTCTGCCCTTCACATTGGTCATTCTGAAGAATGTGGAAATGATGACCATTCCATGGACTTTGCAAGCTCCATGGATTATCGTCTTGCTGTAAACAGTCCTACCCTTGGCTGGGGCTTTTTGTAACAAGGGTTTACTTACAGTTTCTTCTGACTCCAGTGAGAACAGTTTACATATTGTTGCATATGGGTGCTGCTGCTTCCTACAACATACGGCAGTGGTGAGGGTCTAGCCAATATCAACAGAAATATTCAGGTCCTTGCACTGCCAAATATGTTAGCATCTTGTGAACAGAAAAGCTGCTTGGTCCAGAATATCCCAGAGTTTTAGCCTTCATACTTGGCATATAGTTTAGAGTGGTTTGTAGAATTTTAAGGTAGAATTTGTTTTTGTTATGGATATGTTTGGCTGCAGATGATTACCTGTAAAAAAGTATGGAGAGGAAATAATTGCTGTCATGTCTCTGTGTTATGTTTTAACCCCAGCTGGCAACTAAGCCCCACACAGCTGCTTGCAAGGTGCCATGTCAGGGGGATGGGAGAAAGTCAGAAAGACAGAACTGAGATACCCCCTGGGTTGACATAAAGACAGTCCTATAGGTAAAGCAAAAACTGCACCCATAAGCAAAGGAAAACAAGGAATTAATTCACCACTTCCCACGGGCTGGCAGGTGTTCAGTCCCAGGAAAGCAGGGCTCTATCACACCCAAACTTCCCCAGTGACTGGGGAAGACAAACCTCATCATTCCAAGTGATCCACCTCATCCAGCTTTATATATGGTGGGGAAGACAAACCTCATCTTTCCAAGTGATCCACCTCATCCAGCTTTATATATGGTGAGGAAGACATCATATGGTGTGGGGTATCCCTTGGCTCAGTTGGGATCAGCTGTCCTGGCTGTGTCCCCTCCCAGTTCCTCGTGCAATCCCAGCCCCCTCCTCTGGGATCAGGAGCAGAGATACCTTGACACAGTGAAAGCACTGCTCAGCAACAGTGAGAACATCCCAGTATTGTCAGCACTGTTTTCAGCACAAATCCAAACCATAGCCCCATACCAGCCACTGTGAATAAAATTATCACTAGCCTAGACAAAATCAGAGTGCTAATGACTGCAGTCTTAAGCTGCACCAGGAGAGGTTTAGTCTGGGCATCAGAAAGTGGCTCTTCACAGAAGGAGTGATAGGGCGTGGAATGGGCTGCCCAGGGAGGTGGTGGAGCCACACACAGGAGGTGTTTAAGATAAGAGCAGATGGGGCACTCAGTGAAATGATCTGGTTGACAAGGTGGTGTTAGGTCATAGGTTGTTCTCGATAATCTTAAAGATCTTTTCCAACTTAATTGATTCTGTGATTCTGCCTGTACTTGCAGAGGCACTACAGTGCACAGAAAAAACTGTTTCTTTAGTATGCTGATTTAAATAACAAGGAATAAAGAGAAAATGAACACACAGAAAAATATATTTCATCCTGCTATAGCCTGCCATTACAGAGGTCACCAATTCCCCTGTATGCAATATTCAGCTGCAAAGCAGTGAAAATGTGTGCCTGAACTGTATTTACAGTTTTCATGATATTACTGGACAAAAACTTGAAAAATGCTAAGCATGCATAAACTCCCAAGAGGCAGACAGCAGGCAGTGGAAATAATCTTCCTCCTCACCTGAAGAGAATTTAACACTTCTCTATTTACATCTCAAACAGAAAGTGAATGTGTGTTCCTTTTCAGTACTTAAGCTGGCCTTTATTGAAGTACTTGGCTGCTGTTGAGTGAACTTTATGACATTTCTGGAGGTTTGAAGGCTCAGCTGTTGTGCCTGTACAAGGGCACAGTATGGCTCTGTCCCTGGTGCAGGTGGGCTCACTGCAGCAGGGAGAACAGAGGCACCTGGTTTGAGTCAGGCCAAAGGAGACATGCTCAGGATCTGAGACATGCTCAGGGTCTGAGACATGCTCCTTATTATAGCTGCCTCTCTCTGCAGGTTGCCAAAGCCCTGCTCCACAAAAAGGAAAAATGTGGAGTTTCTTATCATTGCCCCAGGGATCTAGAGTGCTTCAGAGCCCTGAACAAAGAAAAAAAACATTAGAAAGCTGTTTATTTGGCAAACAGAATGATAAATCTGTCTCATATCAGAAACACGATGATTTGAAGGAACCATTGCTATTCATTTATTACTATTTTAAATAATAAATAATAAAGAAAAAAATTAAGGTGAGCTGGGAATTCACCTGAGGAAAACAGCTTGCAGCCTATCAATACAGGCTTTTCTAGTGAGTGTTTTTAGGATTTGGGTGTTCTGGGCTAATAAAAGCAATTTTCAGGTTTGCTTCCTTTTTAGCTCCAGCCTTATCCTATTGAAGGCAGTACATTGGCTACTCAGTGAAGTCTGGAGAGGTATTTAAGACAGGGAGGAGTCATGTTTAAGACATGTTTATATGTTCATGCAATTTATCTCACTCATGAGAGGCAGGGGCCAGAAGAAATTACTGGTGGATTGTGTGTTCTTCACATCCTCATTATCTTCCATGCAAACCATCACTGAAATTAAGTCCATGAAAATAGTTGAATATCATACTTAAAAAGGCATCCAGTGGAGAAACTGTAGTGGGTAGGTTTTATACTATATGCTTTTGTTTTGTTTTTTTCTGAAATGCTGCCATCCCAGCTAGGTACAGTGGTTCAACTAAAGTCCTACCAAAGCAGAGAGCAGAAGTATTACTTCCTCATGTCTTTAGAGGCATATTTCCTTTCAAAAGTGCCACTATAGCTTTCCTCCACTAGCATGGTACTTCTAATTTTTCATCTGAATATTAGCTTCCATGCTAAACCTTTTTCTGAAAGAATATATACTCAGTTATCCCCATACTTGTATTCTGGTAGATTATTATTACCTCTGAAAAATAATATTCTGCACTTGCACTTACATTTTGAGACTACTTCTCTCATTTGTCAAATTGGTTTTGGATTATCGCTCTGTTCTGTAATAAAATTCTTCAACTTTATGTAGTTTGCATATGTAGGAAGTATATTCTGTCCCTTGAAGAGAACTAGAGCTGGGGAAATCTGCTTCAAAATTTTATTCAATAGATCCTCTTATTTTGAAAGTGAAATACTGATTGCTACTCCCTTATTGATTACAGAGTGTTTGAAAGAAGAGTTTGTATTATATTATAATCTGCTTTACAGTAAATTAAAGGAGTGATCTTTGCAATACTGCCATTCAGCAGTACAACCTTATATCTTAATTTTGTGAATTCTCACCTGTTTTACTCTCTGTGTCAGATGATCCAATTACTCTTTCAGGACCCATTCTCAGTTCACAATGTTTATTACACATGATTTCTAAATGTATCAAGAAGAATCTCTGTTTTATATGTTTATTTTTTCCCCTTGCCTGATACAGTATGATGTATACAAAAGGCTTGACCAAAAAATGTGTATTTTTAATAATAGAATTAAAGAAACTCAAGACTAAATTGGATATGTCCAAACCAGGAACAATGTATACTGATCTTATACTCAGAGTATATAATATTTTAAACAAGTGTCAATAATCACAGTAGGAATTCCTGTATCTTGACCCTTGTCATGCCAGTATTTTATCATGATTGTGAAAGTATTTTAAAAATATTTTTGACTGAATTTGGCTCTCAGACACATTTCTGCAATTCTGGAGGAATTCCCAGTTAGCTAATAGTTACTGGAAATTTAACATTGCTGGAACTGTGAGCCAGTGCCTGCATTTACTGAACTATGTAGCAATCCTCCCACAGATTCCATCAGAGTTTGATTTGCAACCTCCAAGTCTTAAAGATGTTCTTTTTATATCTTAGTGTATTAAAAATATTTTATTGTGAAAGCTGTCATGTACTCTATTTTTTAATGTACAAGCAAATATTTAGCTTTAAATACAAATGATGTAATTTTGCTGTTGATAATGCCAAGTCCTGGGTAGAGAATTCTCCATGTACAGAAGAAAAAGATTATGTTCTCAGTTTGTTTTGTTTAATGTAATTAGTTCTTGATTTGAGCTGTTCTGTAGAAATAGAAGATAGGGACAATGGAAGGAATGAAGGAAGCCCTGTCTTGTGTAGGGCTTGCCTGTAGCTTGGACTGGCAGATACATTTGGATAAAAGCAGTCTCTCCTGTTACATCTACATTCATAAATTAAGCCATATTAGAGTACACCCCTAGGTAATAATCCTCTCTGTTGTTAAATTCTTAGAATTTTTTGGCAAAACTTGACCCATGTCAAGTAGCACTTGGCAGCCCCTGGGCACTGTTCTGAGTTGGCACAGGTCATTCTGGTGAGAAATTGATACTGGAGTGTTGAATTTTGCTGGCTAAGAGCATTTGGTATCATGGACTGGAGGTGCTGATGGCTAGAGTACTCTTGGACACATGCTTCTCAGCATAAAAACACTTAAACAGCAAAGCCTGAACCTAAGCTGTGAGTCTGTACAAACACTATCAGCCTATGGATAAGCTAAAAATGCGGCTTCCTGAAGGTAGGTACATAAACTATGTATCAGTAAATTCTGAAAGGGCTGGACACAGTCCCATGGTGACATATTTAATGCTTTCCCAAACAGCATTTGGGTAGAGTTCAGGGAGCACCACAGGCCATCCCATCACATTCCAGAATCTAGGACACTGTTTTGGACTGAAGAGAAGTTCTCCATGTGGTATGAGGCTCGCTGTGTGGTTCTGTCTTGGGCTCATTTTTTGTACTAGCACAGATGCCTTCTTGTGTTTCAGGCATGCTAATTCATATTTAAGTTCTGACATAGGCTCTAAGCTACCATGCAAGAGAAACTGGCACTGATTGTGCTAGGGGAGCTTTCCTGTCTGACCATCCAGAAGCCACTCTGGCAGTCACACTCACACCACCTAAACTGGGACTGAGACACCTTTGTGGGGGTGGCTCCAGTGACTGACAGGTCCCCACTTCACTCCCTGCACACTCCACTCTCACACAGACAAGGTTTCCTTACAGACTCAACCATGGGTTTCCAAAATCTGGATCCTTGAAATAATTTAATTTTGGTGCAATAGTTAAATAACAAGATAAAAGCTCAAACTGGGTGTCTCTAAGGAGGGAACCCAAGCAAAGGAAACTTTGGACTTTTATATCCTCACAGTCCAAGTGTGTGAATGTCTGGGAGGTATTGTATTTGCTGGGATTGTCCTGACGAAGGCAGGAATGATGAATCTGACTCCATATTCTCAGAAGGCTAATTTATTACTTTATGATACCATATTATATTAAAGAATACTATACTAAGGAAGACAGAAATGATACTTACTGAATGCTAAAAAGATAATAATGAAAACTCGTGACTCTTTCCAGAGTCCCGACTCAGCTTGTCCCCAGTTGGCCAATGAGTCAAAACACTCACACCAGAATCCAATGAAACAATCACCTGTGGGTAAACAATCTCCAAACACATTCCAGATGAGCACAACACAGGAGAAGCAAATGGGATAAGAATTGGTTTCCTTTTCTCTGAGGCTTCTCAGCTTCCCAGGAGAAAAATCCTGGGTGTAGGAATTGTTTCAGAGAATGTGAAAGCTACATGGGGGTCTTTGGCTCCTGCTGTGCCTCTGAGAGTCTGGTGATGCCCTTTCTTGTACAAAAGATCGGTGCCAGTTCCTGGCCTCTTGCCTCTGGGTCCTGCCACCCAGAGCTCAATCTGCAGCCTGCACACTGGGGACCCTGCACTAAAGGTATTCTTCAACACCCTGAATTAGAACAGTGGCTCATTAAACCTGTTCAGGTACCCTAATCCAGTATTTGATGCACTTCACCTATATCTGTCAGCCTTCTGCCTCTCAAGAACATTTCAATCACTATTCAGGGAAGTAGACTGGCAAACCTGAGGAATGACTTCATTTTGAGCAGGTTTATCTTCATGTCTGGATCAATTAAAAATGACTTCTCTGTCTGTAGAAATGGAAAATTTTCCAGTAAGAAAAGCATCAAAACATCACCCAGAGGTGATGTAACTGCTAAAAAAAAGATTCATACAGTCACAGTAAGATTTGCAGAAGGACTTGGTTATTGCTTTCCTAGTGCTCAGCTTTGGTGACTTGTGCTCTGCAGTCCTGACCTGTAGAAAAAGTGCCTTCCACACTGCATTTATGAGTACTCATTTTGACAAGGAACGTACACAGAAACGTGTTTGTGCACTGCATTTTTGTTGTTATGGCATCCTGGAAGTGTTGGAGCCCGCATTCCTTTTGCATTTTGCACTGTAGCTCAAGTTAGCCACAGCCACAACCAGGCGTCAGAGGGAAGAACAAAGGGATAAATCCTCATGTGAGCACAGATGAACTCCTGGCATTTCAGCAAGCATTTCTGTATCTTTTCCCTATTTTTAACTCAATTTTTGAGGGTTAAATTTACCGAGGCAGGATTAGGAAAGAGAGAGCTAATTGCAAACTGTAGAGATGAGAAACCTTTCCTTTATACATCCACGTGCACTAAAGCTTTCTGAGACATTGAATCAGCTGCACAAGAACAGACATCTAGAAGACTGTTCTAGGTGCTGATGAGCAGTTGCATGAAATATTCCTGCCCCTGTACTGAATTCTCTCATGTACACCATTACCATTGCAATTCCTTCAGTGAAGCAACAGGATTTGGCCTCAGCTAATCTGCCAATGATTCAAATATGTTCCAAATTGGAGGCTTTTGGGAATATTTTCAAGACATTTTTTTATAAAGGTACAGAATTTCCATAAAGGCCACTTCAGGTAACAAACTCCCTCTATTAAAAAAAAAATTGCTAACTCAGCAAGCCCCTAAAGGAATGGCTTGGAAGTCCTGAATCCCTCTTGTTATCTGAATTTATCTTGGGGAAATTTTCCTGGTTTGATGAAATGGAAGTGGTAGATTTTGGCTTCATTCCTTTTCAAGATACAGAAATAATCACAAATGAGCTTGTAGGGACTCAAATTCTGCAGGTGAGTAATTTCCTGTGTCAGGTGCTTCCTTTTGCAGACAGGTTTGCTGTCACTGCTGTGTAGTTATGTGTTTTAGAGGGTGTCATGCAAAACAAACAGGAAGCCAACCTGACATTTGTCATCACTGAGTAATATCTGTCCTTAGAACAGGGAACTTGGAGTCAAGGGTCATAATATTTGTTCTGTGTTATACAAGAAGGTCCTTTATTTATGACTGATGTCTGATGCTGTGATGACTTGTGTGATACTGTTACCAAGGACTTACAGTTGAAGTTGAAATGATTATTTTATTTGTCACAGTCAGTGATTACACTGATTTTAGTTGTGGCAGATTAAAATGTCCCTTTTACCCTGAAAATTTTGAAATTATTTCAGGCTAGTGCTGTTTCTATTATAACACTGAAGCTGAATTATTTGGTTAATGATAGTTACACATCTTGACGTGAAGCAACTGCACTGAACAGCTGCAATGTTGCAAATTTTCTAAGTTACTTGTTTATAACCTTTTATGGTGATAGAAAATCACTATGATAACCTGGTCACCAGTCAGGAAAATGCAGCACGGTGTTACTTTTCTTACCGAGCAGAAAGAAAGTGGAGAGTTTGGCAAAGAATAGGAAACATTCCTGCAACCTTGCTCCCTCAAATTGATTGGAATTTTCCGTTGTTTTGTTTAACATAAACCCAGTTTGTTTATTTGCTTTTAATTTTAGAGGGTTTTTGGTGCATTGCAGTCACAGTGCATCCCACTGAGATAACCTAAAAGGACATTATGTTTTCATGCATAAGGAACAAATCATGCTCTTGCAGGCTATGGCTTCTTTAATTAAGGAAAGTGACAAGAAAGAAAAGAAAATAAATACTCCATGACAGAGTATAGGAAAAATATCTCTTTTATTCATAATGCCGAAAGAAAAAATTAGCCTAAAGAAAAAAAGAGTAATTTGGATGTGGAAGCATAATTGTGCTAATATTCCTTAGGTTTAAACTGTATGTAAGGACTACCTGAAAGATGGGTTAGGAGTCCACAGCATCTTCACAATTTTTCATGGCACTGTTGAACAACTTGAGTTTTTGGTAGTTATTCATTCAGAATCATAGGATTTAGACCAGGGAGAAGATTCATCCCTTAGGATCTGTTAAAAGCTTTCAAAACAAAGAAAAAAATCCTCCTCATTACTTCTACTTCAATGGTTTATCCTTATATATTCCAACTCTAAACTTGTAACCACATGATTACATGACAATAAAGTAAGTTCTTGCAGGGAGAAACTTTTAACAATATGTCCCAAGTATATGTCAAAACTCAGATAGGAAATATAATAAAGGCAAGAAACAAAGTACTGTGCCAAAAATATCATGATTTGAAGCTACCCACCTGAGGACAGTATCGTGCTTCTTCTGACTGAATAGCTGGGGGTAAACAACCTACATAAGGATTTAATGCCTGTAGATTTAAAAGAGATCTATATGGATTATGCTAACATTTTTGCCTATGCCAATAGTGCATGGGTCAGTAAATGTCCTATGGGAAAGGTCCTTCCCATTTGGCAGTCCTTCCCATATGTTGGTTCCACGAGGTCTCTGCCTTGTCCAGAGCATCCTGATCTTGTCCTGGCATTGCGCACAATGCAGAGGGGAACCAGTCACCCTGCCTGGGGCTGCCTCCCTGTGTGAATACAGTCTCTGACCAGGACGCTGCCTTTAAGAATGGGCAAACCATAAGTTAGAGCAAAATGTACTGATTATTATTCTTAAATGTACTTGACAAGTGCTGTATTTGCAGCAACTGTACCCAAGGGACCCCAGGTGTTTCTAGCTACTGATGCTTTGCTTAGTAAGCTCAAGGTGGTCTCTAGAGCACTGTCCAAAGAGCTGTTGATGGTCATGCAGGTCTGACAGCTGGGACCCAGGAATTTAAAACATCACAAATGCATTTGAAGGATCAGAGTATCATCTGAGATCTCACCTCTACTTTTTGACACTTTTCTGTAGGAACTCCATTCAAAATCAAATGCTTTCACCTGGTTGTCTTCTAGTAAGAAAGTCAACAGTTTAAAACCACATCCCAAACATTTAGAAATGCTGATGTCCTCAGGGCAGAGTTAGCACTTGGCCAGACAGTAAAGAAAATATTCATTTGAGGCCACATCTAGTGAGCAGATTGATACTTGTCAATGAACAGATCATTTAGCTGTTGAGAATTAAGTGTTTATTGCAGAATGTTAAGTGATATAAATCATAGTGCACAACCCTTTATATCATATACATCAGAAATATGTTTTATATAAACAAGGAAAGAAGAATTATGCAAGCCTGTTATTACCAGTTATTGACAGTCTGGAAGTAATGACAGCCAAGCAGGTTTGGACTGATGGGATGTTTGGGATGAGAGCACTCTCCCAGAACTGGTTTTCAGGGAGTAGAGATACCACGAATACATGACAAAAATAAACCAGACACATAATTTTTTCCCCTTTGACAGAGTGAATTAATTAACCACTGCTTAAATTTCCATGTTGTCATCATCATTGTCAAGAGAAAAATTTGTGTTTATAAGGCTCTTTTTAGTAACTTTTTAAAAAACTTGTTTCATGTCTGAGGATGATGATACACTAGACAGAATGGGAAAAGGAGATGAACTAATTTTAGAAGTGCTCAAATTCACCTGAAAAACTTCAACAATGTCATTTAAGGTGTTGATTAAGAGCAACTATGACAATTATCTATGTTACTCTGAATCAGTAGACTACATAGCTTTATTATCTGTCCTTTTTCATACCTGACTCCTGTTGACATCCAGCTGTCTGGAATTTTTCTAGAAGTCTAAAATTTCTTGAAGAATATAATCCAAAAAGCCAAGACTTCTTTACACAAGTCTTTCAGGATATTAGGTAGGAGTTATAGAGTTTGCAAATTTTAATGCTTGTCCCTCATGGGTACCTCTAGTAGCTAAAAGAAGAGAAAGTTCTTCAGTTCCTCATGTGTTCACTATCCTGCTTCCTCCCAAATCTGTGATTTAAGCCTGTCATTACAAAAACTCAGGATTTTCCTTCAAAATATGATTTCCAGGTCAACTTTTGTTATAATTTTCTGTGGGGGAGCAAGAAGTTACATATTTGTCATAGTGGTCCTCCAAAACACCCAATTCCAATCTCTATATTTGTTTTATTTGTCACAAGGAGGTCTGTAGTAAAGTTATTTAAAGTTCTGAAATCCCTTGGGAAATGGGAAATTGTCATTTATTATTTTAGGATCTTCAGTTGCGTGTGAAGTAACACTCTTATGTCAGTCTGTTAGACTTGCACGCTTATGAAAATTTTTGCTCTATCCTGGTTTGCTTAAGGCACAATCTGACAAGTCCCTGCTGTTCTTACTGATATGGTAAATACTTTACCTAAATGTGTCTTTTTAATAAATTAATACATTGACTAATTCTGATGTTGCTTATGTCTAATTAATTTGTAATTACTTAATACAAAGAAAAACAAGGATGGAAACTGTGTTGCTCAAAGCCTCTTTTGAGCTTTTTCTCCAAACACTTCAAATTTCAGTGCAATTAATCTTTTACCTTTGACAGCAGTGTTTTCCTTAGGTTAATAACTGCTTCCAAAATTAAGTGCAACTCACTGGAACCTAGTCTATCTGTTCATTCACACAGGTTTTATAAGACTTAGCGTGGTGTCGTCATAGTGCAAGAGTTCTATTGTCAATGCATTGCAAGGGTTCCAGATTGCTAGTTTCGTACCTCCTTGATGTTTCTTGTAGGCAACTCCTCTAGGCACTGACTCTTTCTGGTCCTCACAGTAGCCAACTGACTCCAGTTCCCCTCAACTAACCAATCCACTCTTTTATAACACTCTTCTGATTGGCTACAGCTGTGGCCTGTTAACATCAGGACTGTTCCCAATCTCTAATAATTGGCTCAGCTGCAACTCCTTAATGGGGTAAGATTACTTTCTATACTATCTTTATTTTCTTATATTGTATCCCTCTACATTAGTGCAACTTTTCTGTGCACATCTGACACGTGCTGCCCTTCTGCTCCTGCATGACGTGCAGAGGTGGCAGCAGTGGATGACAGTGGCTGTGTGCCGTGGAGCTGAAGCCTCAGTTTTCTGTTTCACACCTTGATTTTTGAGGCTGAAAATCAAGGTCTGCATACAAATCAGTCCCATATATGGAATCCTGAAGTGATAAAAGTTTTCTTTGTATAGGATATGTTTGGATACTTGACTTTAAAACAATCCCTCAAATGACAATGGAGAGACATTTACCTGAGTGAGGCTGCAGTACATAAAGAGCTGGTATGTGAAAGGAGAGCATGCCTGCACTGGCTGTCAACAGTTGCGCAGCCACACACCCATTTTTCCACTTGTTAGGAATACAGCTTGAAGAAATTTGAGCTGTTCATTTGACACCTTGTAAACCTACCAGAAAATCTTGAGTACCATGCAAGTCACGTTCCAACACTTTAACGTTCAGAAACCTTGTGGTAATGCAGAGATATATGACTTAGATAATGCATTAAATAGCAAAATTGGGAGCCTTTTATAATACTCAGTTGTTGCTTACCATGCTTTTTTTATGTATAGATCAGCAGGATAATGTTAGACAGCATGGAATGGTAATAAATGAATCTTGGCTCATTGCAAACAGCCAGGAGGAACTGGCATATAACTTACACACTGCTAACAAGCACGTGTAAAGTGTTTGTGGTTAAGGCTTTGCCTTTGTTTACAGTGGAACAAATCTGGAGTGAATCATGGTTCCTTTGATCAACTGGTGTAAGGAAAGGAGATGAAAATGCCCAGAAGAGAATAGTCTTGCCATGGGAAGCTTTCTGCCAGGCTGGTCAGATCTGAACTCACATGTCTGGGCTCTGCTTCCCTGGGAGTTTATGGTGGGCAAGGATGGGCTTCACTGGAGTCAGAAATGGCACCAGGGCTAAAGGCCCTCTTGGCCAGCCCACAGCACTTGCAGCTCCTGCCCCAACAGAGACCAATCCTTTATTTTGGGTTTCACTGACAAGCTGGAGCTTGGTCTTTCAGTTGGCTTCATCAGGAAAGAACTAAGGGAGAGAGTTGCTAAGGTTCAGTCTGACTGTGCTACCCCAGGTGGCATTTGGACAGGAGAGCCGGAGGAGGTCACAGGTCACCCATATTTTGGCTTTCTGAATGTATCTTAATCAGCTGCAGCAAGGACAAGGAACAAAAGCACCCTTCAAGGGAGGAGCTTGGATGTTCACAGATGACCTACTACAACATTTACCAGGAAGACTGGGAAATCTGACCATTTTCTGCCAGATGTTCTTTATCTGCAAAATACTGTGGTTTATTTTCTTAGCATGGCTGCCTTACATGGCTGCCTTACAAACCCTTTACTTTTGGACTGGTTCTGCATTCCTTTTCTTAGTTTTGCAGCTAGTTTCCTAACAATAACAGCAAGAACTATTCTGCCTTCAAGATACTTCAGAACACATTACAAAAAATGAAGTAATTAAAGTTTAATTCTGCTTTTGTCCATGGCCTCACCAGTATATGTTGTGCTAATGATGTAACTGCTTGGTCTCAAAGCTTTGCATTTAGATATATCCACTGAGGTCAAAAGTCAAAATCATTTACATTAGAGATGTATACTTGCAGGTATGTATCAGCTCTGTGCTGTAAACAGATGATTGATGATGACCAATTTTAAAAATATTCCCCAAAAGATATGTCAATAAACTATATTCAAAACTCCAGGGAAGATCCAGAGTATCTTCCCCATGCTATATTTTTTTCTGTTTATCTGTAGTAGTGTGATGCAACTGGAAGCTTTAATACCACTACCCTTAAAAGAATTCCGGTTTGCCAGACAGGGAGACAAGTAAAATTGGAATATGATGTTGTGGAAATGATCTTGTAATATTAATAATATCTAATAAATAGCCAAAGTGCCTTGATAGTGGATGGCTGATAGATAATTTATTTTTTGTTCTTTTTTAAGGCAAATGCTGTGAAAAGGAAACATTTCTTCAAGCTTGATATGAACCAATGAACAGATTGTTAAAAATCAGTGAGATTAACAAAAATGTATGACTAATTATCCCTATACACACATTAAATATGTCTTAAAATATCACATTATGTATAATTCTGTTATTACATTTCATAATGATGTGTAGTGCATGTACTATATTTGTTTATGATACAGTGTGGTAATTATATAATGTACTATAAAATATATAATAATTACATGTTGTATAATGTATTATATAATTATGCTTATAATGTATTATATAATTATGCTATATCATTATAACATATCTAATATGGACCATTATATTAGATAATTCATAATTAGCTTCCAGTAAATATTGGACTTACTACATGATATATATTGTCTCAGTGAAGTCAAATGAAGTGGTGACATTGCAGTTGATATGTGGAACAAGAGACCAAGAAATATTTGACAAAAAAATGTTAGTTTGATTTTCTGATGGGGAATTTGAAAAATGAGGAAAAAGAATAACTATAAAGGAACAAAATGTGGAACTAAAGACCAAAGATTTGGAATTATTTATGTGACAGCTGTTCTCGATACACATAACTCATGTCAGCTCTTGAAGGTCTAGGTGCATTTCAGTGTCTCACTTGTGCTGGAATCTCTTGGGCTTTTTCAGTGTTTCTCAGCACTGTGTATTATAGACTCTGCAGTTCAGGACAGAGTTCAAATGCACTCTGTGAACCAGAAAAATCCCTTTTTTCTCATGGAACACTTCAGTGTATGAACAGTAGTTTAACCAATGTTCCAGTGAACAGGTTTTCCTTAAGCATAGGAAATCCATCATCAGGGTTTTGTAAAAATAAGCAAGTTTCAGAATGTGATTGTCCACAGATGACTCAGTACCTCAAAAGCTGGACTTTTGTTAAACAGACTTTCTCAACATTAGAGATGAGAAAACAAAACAATTCTTCCTGTCTTATTTCTTTAGTCTAAAGTAGCTGCTAACTAGCCCTCACCAGAAGAGGGCTCAGCATAGAGTATACTGACCTAAAGACACTTGGGAAAATGTTCTTGAAAGAGAAGTTTTCCTTGCCAGCGGAATGGTACAATTGTTGGTGACAATTTAAATTATGTTATACCTTTTCTGAGCCAGTGATTCCTTTAAATCCTCTGTGAATCTGTGGGGCCTGGTTTTCCTCTCATGATGTTCAGCATTATTGATGTCAATATTTTTTCCGGTTGACACTACAATAAATGGGAGAAAAACAGTTCTCCTGTCACTTAAAAAATGAGTTTTCTTTTTTGTCAATAAAAGGGCAGCCAATAAAAGGAAACTGAGGGTGGTCATTAAGGTAAAGCAGTAAGAGTAAAACAGTAAGAGAAGTGTTTTGGGTAAGATCAGACATTTTTTGCACGAGGTGGATAGCCCCTGACTCTACTAGGCTCCATAGAAATGGTAATTAAGCTCTCTGCAGGTTCAGCCAATATCATGGAAGGTTCACAGCATGGAAGGTTCACAGAGCAGCACGTCTCCTGCTGGTTTACTTGGTCTCGATGAAGTTGTGGCGGCACGTCTCCTGCTGGTTTACTTGGTCTTGATGAAGACTGCTGGCACTGTGTTTGAGAGACTCTGGTGCCAGCTGGCACCAGGGCAAATGAAGACTGAAATGACGAGATGCCCTTACAGAGTGCCAGGACCCACAGGTGCTTTGCTCTGCCCCTTTAGCCTTTCCCCATGCACTCTTCCCAATCCTGGGAAGCAGTGTCCAAGGAGCTGCAAAGCACCGAACCCTGCCTTGCCCAGGAGGTGCTCTTCTGGCTGTGCCTTGGTGCACAGCAGAACACCCCAGTAGTCTCTGGGGGATAACTGCTCCCCACAAGCTCTATCAGCACGTGCACCCAGTCCATGGCATCCTTACTTTTGAAGAGGGATGAGTCAACTCAGGATGTGGATTTTGACATCTCACGTGGGTTCATTAAAGGGTGTGCATGGAATATTTGTCAGAGGTGGCTCTAATCTTAGCAAGAGACTGGTCTCCTCTCCATGGAGACATGTTTCGTGGAGCCAAGCAGCTGAAATGCTGTCTTCTGATTTTCTGCCACATGCTCTGGAAAGGGCTGCTGCTATCAGCCAGTCTGCTTGATGTGACTGAGCTGTCCCAGCTTCTAGCAGAGAAATTTTTCTGCAAATAAAACCCATTGTTCACAGGTAGCAGAGCTGCTAGCCTGGATCAAGCTGAAGCTAGTTTGGCTTCTTACCACAGGAAAAAGGCTGACTGAAGAGCAGTCATTATTCAGAAACTGACTCCGTCCTCCCAGTCTGCAGTTTCTACATCCTCTTCTCATTCTCTGCTATATTTGATTTAAATTCTCCCCGATCACACTACAGGATTTGCAGTCACTTTGCTCTTTGCACTTCAGGGGATTAATGAAAACACAAATTTCCTTTGAAAAAATGAAAGTAAAAAGGGACTTCCCAAAGAGGATCACAACCCTACACCATTGCTACAATCAATAACAGACATTGCTGTACACAGGAAAATTTCCTCATCCCTTACTTATGAGTGTCCAACAAGGTCTGAGGTAGCACAGGAGAAGCCCAGTCCCCAGTTCTCCTGTGTGTGACCATGTTCACAGGGGTCTTAGGATGAGGGAAGTGACGAGGATCTGACTCCATGTTTCAGAAGGCTTGATTTATTATTTTATGATATATATTACATTAAAACAATACTAAAAAGAATAGAAGGAAGGATTTCATCAGAAGGCTAGCTGAGAATAGAAAAAGAAGGAATGATAACAAAGGCTTGTGGCTCGGACTCTTTGTCTGAGCCAGCTCACTGTGATTGGCCATTGGTTAAAAACAACCCACATGGGCCAATCAAAGATCCACCTGTGGCATTCCACAGCAGCAGATAACCATTGTTTACATTTTGTTCCTGAGGCCCCTCAGCTTCTCTGGAGGAAAAATCCTAAGGAAAGGATTTTTCATAAAAGATGTCTGTGACACCTGTGGGCTCGCTGTGTTCGGCGCCTCGGTGCCATGAGGTCGGTGCAGACAGGAGCTTCTGCAGGACAGCAGCTCCAGGCAGGGGCCATGGGCAGCACAAAGCCAGCAGAAAGGCTGGGGCCAGTGGGGCTGCCACTCTGCTCCTAGGAGAGCCTGGCACTGAATGCACCTGGGGCTGCTGCAAGGGCAAGGGCTGGAGCTGATGGCCCCTTGGAGGAAGGATGTGCCTGCAGGGTTGAGGGTCTCTCTTGCTCTAACATCTCTTGCTGAGAGAGGTGGTGGGGTTTGCACTGTGCTCAGGCACTGAGAAATGTGTCTCCACTGCCCAGGGCAGGGCTCTGACTCAGAGGAGATAATGCTGAGAGTTGGAGGCAGGTGGGAGAGAAGATCAGGGAGGAGAAGCCTCCATCTGTATGACGAAGGTTTTGGTTATCAGCAAAGATAAAGCAAGAATCTCAAATCCTGGTGTTGGCAACTAGGCAGTACTGAAAAACATACATTCTGGATTGGGTTCTTGTACTGGAACAATGGATCCAGATTTTACAGGATTTTTTTCTTTGTAACTAATCTTTTTCTTTTTTGTCACAAAATGGGGTGTTATGTGTCTTTCACAGTTCTGATGTGAACTATCGTGGCGTTTCCTACCATATTTCTATTATTTATTTTCCTCCAAAATGTAAGAAACACATTACTTATAAAATATGTCTTGCCTCCCCCTTTCAGTTTTCAGTGAGATAATTAAAAGCCTGTCACAACTTGTGTGCTTTAGTCCTCATCATTTCTGCCCTGTTTTCAACAGCCACTTCTATCAGGGAGTATAAAACCTCCAGACTCATCTTGTAAGCCAAAGAAAACAACTGCAATTCACAGAATCCCTTAATAATTTCAGCAAAATGCTGAAGAAGGTATTTTTTAATTAAAGATTTCATGTTTTCTTACTTACTTTCTTATTTTCATTTCTTCATCATGTTCTGTTATGAGGTGGGAAGATTTTTTTCTACTGATTCCATGACACCATGCTGGGGGGAAAATTATGTTTGCACAACTAGCAAGTTTTTTTATTGGAATAACTTTGTCATATTGTTATCTCTTAAATTCATGGAATGAGTATTTATGTGTACCCTTTTTCCAAGTAATCTTCAAAACAACATTTTCTTCATTAGATTGTTGCAACATTTAGATTAAGTGCTTTGGCAGAAGAGAGTAATTCTATCCCAAGTTTGTGGGTTAGTATTTGGCAAACTTTAATACATAACAAATCAATGGGATTTTACCAGGATTCTGTGCCATGCATCCTGTGAGCTAATATGCAGAGGGTGGACGATGGAAAGAAGCAAAACTTTTGTCATAGTAGAAGCTCTTGTGAATCTGATACCTTAAGAAGCACTGCTCTTGCTCTGTCAATTATGTGTGGGGATGTTCTTTCCACAAAACCCCTGGGGCTCAGCCTGGAGGAACTTCCTGATTCCTATGCTGCCATTCCTGTGTTTCAGGGACATTTCTGTGGTTTTTTTCCACAGGATTTGAAAATGGAACTGAAGTTTGTACCATACCAAGTTCAGTAAATAACAATCTGAAGTCATACATGATATAGAAAGGCTGGCTGCCACACAGACATGGCCAGACAACATGCAGCTCACTTCTAGTGAAGCACACCCAGATGCCACCTCTCCAGGGGCTCTTCAATGACTTTATTCCTTTTCCTCTTCCTGATGAAGAAAATGCATTTGTTAATCTAAGCTGGAGCACCTGCAAATTCCTTCTTTGTGAATTTTGCACAATAATTCTTTCTTGTGCCCTAGATTAACCTCTTTTGCCCACAGAAAGTAGTGTAATGTTAAAAGATAACTTGGTCCCTCATTTTCTGAGCATTTTCTGATAATAATGTTTACTGTTGAAAGTGCTGAAAGCTCAGTCTTTGGAAAATTGACAGTTATACAAGCCTTAAGAAGGCAAACTGAAAAAAAGGAGACAGTTCCTATCTCTGTATTATTAATTTGTATGCACATGAAAAATAACAGCCAATAACCACTGTCATTGATAAAGTACACGCATAATTTACAGAAGAGGTTCAATACATTATTGTAGCAGATTAATGAATGATCAAGCATAAAATTAAATAGGAAATGTAAAGACAACTTCTGTATATTATAGTTTTGTCCTCTGGTCTCTGTCCTTTTATTAGAACTTGGGTTTAGTAGGCTATTTCTAAAACTCTTATTAAAATGTTGCTGTGAAGTGATAGATACTGTTGCTCAGTGCTGAATTTCAGTACTTGCAGCCTGGGCGCACAGAAATGTCCCCTGAGTGAGCAGAGTGGCAAGTGCAGGGTTCCTGCAGAGGAAGGCATCACCTCCCCTGCCACACTGCCACAGACCTGGAGCACAGGCTCCCCCTCAAGCCACAGGGATGGAATAGTTCAGGCAGACTTCAACAAGGGGAGGAAATGGGAGAAAACATAGAAAGAGGATGTTAAAGAGGACTTCAATTTGCTTGCTTATTATTTGGGGGAGCATATAAATTTGATCCGCTGTGGAAAATTCTTTTGAGAGCCAAACTGGGATGTTTGTGGTATAAATATGGAACTTATTGAAAAGAAAAAAGGAGCAGACAGCTGTGGTGTAAACTCTACCTGAAAAAATAGATATTCAGTAAGAATATATGGATGTATGCTGATGAAATTTGTGCCCATATCGACTACAAGAACATCATGTAGAAATTATAGCAGAAAACATGTTCAAGACGTAAAGCAGATTTTCCTTGATTAGGACAGATTTCTATGTCTGTCTCTTTCCATATTTTAATTTATGTTTTTACTTGCCACTGTACCCTGTCATGTCATCATCTGACACCAGATTATGCTCACTTTTTTACATTTACATTATTTCTAATGAAGGTTATATATCTCTATTCATTGTCAATATTCATAGTGGCATATGTACACGTGTTCATAGAGAATATTTTCATTTAAATTTAATTAAAAAGAAATGACATGGTTTTATTTCTTATTTCACCAACTGGGAAATTAAACCAGTTAGTCTATGAGAAATAATATATTATTCTTCCTTGGCTTTTTTTTCACTCTTGCATTTTTCAGACTAAAATAAGAAAACTACTCTGTTCAACAGTGCAGCTTCTAGATGCTTTAAAAGGAATGCAGCAAAAATAAATGTTTAGGTTGTGGACAAACTACTCTGACTAAAATAATTCATGGCTGTCTCACTGTAGGAGTAGTAATTATTGACCTATTTTCATTCTTTTTTTGAAGCGTTGAAGTACTGTAACCAGCTGCATTTGTAAAAGGCTGAGTGAACTTGGCTTATTCACTAAGGCTCAAGCACTGCAAAGTTAATGAGGTGCTGAACTTGATGACTTCACATGAAGTGAATATAGGACACTGAAAGATGTCTGTTTCTTCCATTTTATTAAGACACATTTTATAAGTTTAATAACTGTTATAGATAGCAAGGCCATTAGAGCAAGGAGTCAGAGAAGAAGCCACATTCTGTGTCTTGTCAGGGATTAATGAGTCTCCCATGGCAGAGCTGTAGTGCTGCCTTGGTCATTGAAGATGCATTCTGCTAGTGTTGAGAAATTCCTTCAGTTTCCATGAAATGTAACTCTAGTCATCCTCTAACTGTTCAGCCCTTTTTCTTGGGATCAGTCCCTGGACAGATCAGAAATCCTGCCTTGAAAAGGAAACAGAAAATTCCCCTCTATACGGGCCATAAATCAAATACTGTATTCAAACCAGACTGCCTTTAACATTTAAACATTAGATACCATATTCATATAGACCATCTTTGGTTTTAAGATATAAGTCTTTGGCCCTGCATTATAGAGTTTCTTGAAGTTTTTGTCCTGGCAATATAAATTTCCTAATATTTCTTCTTATCTGTCTCCTTTTGCAGCAGTCAGGGGACTGCTTTTTATTATATTATACTTTGAAGAGAAATGACAAAACTCCCCCAGTGATACTCATTTGTCCTGGTGTTTAATTCTTCAGGGTTTTCTCAAATCTTGGCATCCTTGCTGTGACAACAAGGATGACTAGGAAATCCATCTGTTCAGGATATCCATAGGAATTACGCATAGTGTTTCAATTTATAAAGAAGACTACATTCTCTCAACCTGACAGTGACCACTTGTCACCTGCATTTTACCTAATGGTGCTAAAATTAAGGATTTCCTTGCTATCATCATCATCATCGTCATCATCATCATCATCATCATCATCATCATCATTATATTTAATTGTAATAGAAAAGTTATGCAATAAGCACTTTCTGGACACTGTTTCGAAGAACTTGCAGGACTGTGCAGGCTTCCTGCTCATTCCTATGAAGCATTTTTCACACTTCCTCTAAAAATATCATCACTGCTCTTCAGTCCTAATAGATGTCTCTGACCCTGCTGCTCCTCTTCAATTTTCTAATTCCACCTTCTTTCACTGGAAGAAAGCCTGCAAGAAACTGATGGGAAAAGCCAAAGTGTAGATCTGTCTAGCACTCTAGCTGTGCAGGAAGAGCAGAATAAGAGTGTGTCTGCTACTACCATGTCTGTGGCTTTCTTACTAAATCTATTGGCTACCTTTTTTCCCCCTTTTGATATTGAGAAAGAGAAGAGTCTCACATAATTATTCTGCTTTAAACTCTAATTTTATCTGTCCTTCTGACTTGTGCCTCATGCTTCTCAGGGTGGTGATTCACTAGTAGGGGCAATGCACCTGTGGCTTGGAACTCCCTCGTGGCTGTTTGAGGTGCCCATGGATCATTTCAACTGCTGCTATCAGTGGATCTCCTGGCTCCACACACAGCACATTGCCAGGTGCAACGTACACTTCCACCATGCTGAAGGGGCTTATCCTGCTGATACATCCCATAGTAAGTCATGGAACAGAGTAGCATACAGAAATAAAGCTGGAGGTGACCTCACGTATTCATGAAGTTCATCTGGCTGTCCCTAGACAGGATCACCTATAACTGTAGTTTTTGTTTTTTTCAAAGATTTGAGGGGATGGATGTTCAACAATATCCTTGGCCAGTCCCTCTAGAGCTTCATTATTCCTGCCATTAAAAAATTTGCCCTAATACCAAACCTGGATTTTCCTCTGCCATTTAAGTTCATCATAGTGGGGTGCCTTGCTCAGTAGAAGTCCCAGCAATAATGTTAGCTATTTCCCCTGGGAAATACATGTGTGAAACTTCAATGCATGTTGCATTCTGCCTGTGCATTCTGCATTTCTAAAGCATTTTGAAGTACGTGTAAAAAGTCAAGAAAAGTTGCACTTCTACATTTAGTGTCTAAAAGCTCTGTTCAGCCTGGAGGAGACTGAGGGGAGACTTCATTGCAGTTACAGCCTCCTCATGAGAGAAAGAGGAGGGGCAGACCCTGATCTTTGTGGTGACCAATGACAGAACTTGAAGGAAGGGACTGAAATTAAGTAAGGGAAGATTTAGGTTAGATATTAGAAAATGATTCTTCACTCAGAGGGTGCTTGGGCACTGGAACAGGCTCCTCAGGGAAGTGGTCACAGCACCAAGCCTGACAGAGCTAAAGAAGCATTTGGACAAAGCTCTCAGGCAAATGGTGTAACTCTTGGGGATGGTCCTGTGCAGAGCAGGGAGTTGGACTTGATGATCCTTGTGAGTCTCTTCCAACAGCTGATTCTGTATCTTTTAATTATAATGGGTTGCATCCAAATGCAAGGTCTTGTTACCGGTGCTTGAGATAAGGTTGTGCATCACTGTCCCTCAGTTCACTGGGATGAGACATTCCAGCATCTTCTTGTACCTCTCAGGGTGGATAGTACCTGAATCATTTAATGACTGTGAAAAGGGAAATAAGGGTGTTTAAGATCACAACAAGGGAATATGGAAAGCTGCTTACATGCTGCACACCATCCCTTAAAAAATTGACCAAGGGCCAAAATCAAAACCATGAAATATTCTTTTTTAGAGGTGTGAAATAAGAATAACCTGATTTTACTTGAGTTGTCAAACTACCTGACAAAATTTCCCTATAAATTCTTTGCCAGAAAAGGAACCGGAATAGCAAATTGATGAAGAGGACAATAGTGCAGGGTTACCTCTGTGCAGACACCACGACTGGCTGACCGATAGCTGAGTGATAACTGAGTGATAACTATGTCAGCTTCCAGTCAGCATGTCAGTTAACACAGTTAATTTTCATTTGGATCTGCAAGTGTAACTGTGAAAACAAGGATAAAATATGTGTGTGTTATTACACACTTAATCTTTTAAAAGTGGATTTTGTTTTGGTTCTTATCTCATATCCAAACATGGTTCCGAAGCTGAGTGAGCATAAACTATTTTGAGATAAAATGCCAGATTTTGTCATTGGTTAAATATGGCTTAGATTTGTTTCAACAGTAGATAATGCACATAGCTGACCTAAAAACTTGTTTGCATGGTACACAGAATTTTACCCCTACTTAACAAGAGAATATTGCTGCCTAGATTGCAAAACCTGAGCAAAACTCTACAGATAGGCATCACACTGTGAGCTTTTATTGTCTGACTGCATCTAATGGTGGAACTGTCAAAACTAGCAGCAGGATAAGAATAAATTATGAACAAATGAAGAACTCTCTCATTCTTGTGTGATAATCCAGATTTCCTTTATCTATAAATAATGATCCCAGGGTTTGAAAATGAGAGGGACAAACATTATATGAACAAATGGAAGGAAGATTTTACATCCTTCTTAGAATTATCTTCTCTGACAAATCAAAACACCAGCTGCCTAATATAAACAGGATGGAAACCCTGCAAATTAAGTGTCCATATAAGATATCAATGCCTACATGAGATGCTTTATATTCCCAAACTTGGTGTGCATGAGTTCTTTGTAGCTGTAGTGTTTTGTATTCATGAGTATGATGGCCCTATGGCTAACAATCAGTGTTCTCTTTATATTCAAGAGGAAGGGAGTGTTTTTTGCACAACAGATTGCCCAACCTGGCAGCTTATTCATATATGCAATCTCATTTAAATCAGTAGGTTTCCCCATGATAATTCTCTCAATGTAAAGAATGGCATGCTTATTTAAAACCACATATACCAACATCACTAATGCTAATTCTTCCTTGCATGGATTTATACCAGTATAGTTGTTTCTGTGAGGAAATCACACTCAAATCAGGGAACGATCCTGATACAAATAGGACTAATAAAATGCATATTTGCACCTTTATTGTATTTGATGAGCAGAAGTTAAAATGGGACATGCTTCAAGCTGAATATGATGGGGAAAGAGAGAGAAAGAGAAAAAAGTGTCAAAGAAAAGAGAGAAATAACAGACAAGATGATAGAAAAGATAGGCAGACCTTTAGGATGTTAATCTCTTTAAGTTTTGAAATGTTCTGCCAACTTTAAATTATTATTTAGCAGAATACATTAAATGAGACTTATTTTGACCATGACCTCAGGTACCTGCCTTCCTCTAGTTCCTATAGTCTCTTTTTTTGTTTTTTTTTTTTTTTTTAATCTTTTCTCTTGTTCTTCCTATCCTTGTTTAGTCTTTTAAATCTAAACTAGCCCAGTTTTTTCCCCAGTTTTACCTACAGAAAGATTCTGCTGCTGTGTAGTCCCATTGTTTCATAGGGCAAACACAATGTCTTTTTCACAGGCAAGAAGTTCCCTATTGGACTGAATGCTGAATTATTTAGGCAGAATAACCAAGGTATGCTACAATATGAATTATTCTTTACATGCTTGCATGAATTTGTTGCCTTGGCCCACTGGCTGTACAGTCTGCATAGAAGTCAGTCCATTTAAGCCTTTTAACCTACATACATATCATTAGGATGTTTGGCCAGAAGTTGAATGTGGAGACAAAATATACAGATAGCATTAACACTTCTGCATACAAATAATTATTAAAAAAAAACCAAACCAAACCAAACAAACAAACAAGCAAACAACCAAAAAAACCAACAACAACAACAACAAACCCCAGAAAAAAATACAAAAGTTTCATATAGGAAAGATTGTAGGAACAAATAGGAACATTGATACATTTCCTAGTACAAAGTTTTTATGTCAAAAGATACCTTTAGCTACAAGTCAATGCATGAATCTTGAATTTTGCAATTTTTTTCTTTTACTTAATGTACTGATATAACTTGACCACATAGTTTATATACAATGTCCACAATATGTTAGATATACTAAGCATGTAATTACTTATGTTTGATGACAAGAATCCAAGATCAGATCCTGTATGAAGGTCTCTAGAAATGAAAGAACTTCAAATTTGTACCCTGGTTTAAATATAAAATTCTTGTCTGTACCTGCTTCTGAAAAAAGGCCAAGAAATCAAAATTTCCTAGACCCTCTCATCATGGAAGCTAATTGAATCAGTCTGTTCTAATAACTCTGCAACAATTAAGGTGTTTTTAAAACTAACTTTATTTTTTTGGAACATAAAAATGGCCTAAAGGAATTGTATGAAGGAGCTATTTGATATGTACCATGCAACATTTACTTTTGCATTACTAGAAAATATAAAAGTCTGGTAGCTTAAGGAAAAGTGATTGAAAACATAGTTTGTATAGGGGCTTGGAGGAGGCAAAAGAAGCATAAAAAAGACCAAATTAATGCAGAATTGGTGTGGATTGCTTACAATTATTATATAAAAAGTGAGGTTTGGGAGAGATCTGCAATACAGATTCTGCATGAGTCCCCTGATTTCCAGTGAATACAGGATCTAAAGATTTGTCAAATCAGCATCTTTGTTTTGCAGAAGGTGCTCATGGGATATTTCACTTCCTGCCTAGCATAATAATAATAATAAAAAAACCCAACTACTGTGATCTCTGCTTTGATGTTTGCAAAAAAAGCAGAGTGGTCAAGAACATCTGAAAGGAGATTAACAAAATCGCATATACTCAAGTGAAGTCTTGCCAAGCTACACTTACTATGCAGGATAAATTTGATTTGCAAAAATGTGGAATATAGATTACTAGATTAATGAATTAAAAGAACAGACCTTACTCTCTGTCTTTTGCTCATTTTCTGTCTCATGAGAATAATAAATTCTATTTTCTCTCCTCACTGGAATAATTAAAATTTTGAAGAGCATGCAAGTACAGTAGTGAATGAGTAATGAATAGTTACTTATTCATTTGCAATTTTGCTAAACTTTCCTTGTCACAAAGTGAACATCAGGGTCTGCACCTAGTCATTGAGAAGAAATAAATGCCCTACTCAAACCATAGATTTTGCTTCCTTTCCCTGTGATTTAGAGTGGGTCTAAACTGGGATTTTTTAATTATTTCCCCCCACATGTCTTGCCTCTTTGCAATTTTTTTCCTCATGACCTTGGATCCTGAATCGATTTTGCATCTGTCAGTGAATATTCAGATTGTTGTCCGTGAATTCCAGGGGAGGGAGGTGAGCTTCCATCTCACACAAAGGAAGAGATGGTGAGAGGTTTCTATCCAAGGCACAGTGAAGCCTGTGAGATCTCCTCTAAAGATTTCTATGCACTCACAGGCGAGGCTAGAACAGCCACTGCTCATCTCAGACAGCAAGTTACTGTACTTTGAGGGGAGACAACAGTAGCAACTATCACTCTCCAGAAAACAGGTACATACTGAGGCATATTTGATTATGTGAGAAAGAAGCAGGGCAACTAGCAGGGAAAGACAAAAAGACAAGAGGATGTATGATATTCTATTAAAAAAATTAAAAAGAGAGACTTGAAACTATCAGGCAAGCCAAAAATAGGGCTTGGTGCCCAGGAGAAGGAAACTTCATTGCACTATTTGATTCCAGATAAAGGACCCCAAGGCAGAAGCAGTCTTGGTGGAGGGAGAGGAGAACTTCCTCCTCTCCAGCACTGGAGAGGTGTTGTTTTACTGAATGGGCTACTGCAAAGAGGACCACAGGTCTACAAGCTTCTCTGCTAAATCAATATCATGAAGGAAACATAAGTCCTTGCATTTTTGTCATTGCTGTTGTGAATAAATGGGATTACATATAAAAAATATGTTACTTCTTTGTCACATCTTCAATCAATGTCTTTATCAATTGTTTCTGGTAGAAACAACACATTGGACTGCACACCCTGGCTGATAGCCCAGTTTCTATATATAGATCCAGTGTGTACACTTATAAAATATTTCTCCTCTATGATGATCCCTCTACAGAACACCTATTTCTGTCAGTTTAGATTAGCCTTTGAAACTTCAGAGCCAGCAGCTAACAGGCTTAACAGCACAGCCTATAAATCATCTGTCTTGCAAAGACACTTATGTGGAAGAGCTGAGCATCCCTGAAAGTCAGGCCATTTAATTTTACTGGCTGTATATGGGTCCGGCAACATAAATTAGGCATATAGAGATGTTAGCAGGGGAATTTTCTAAAGACTGATTGCTATTCCGTTATTAGAGCATGCTCCAAATGCTTGTTTCATGCCAGAAAATGCATGACAGCAGTACTTTACTAGGCAAATGGACATAATGACCTTTTTGAAATGGCTCCAGCACAGGATGGGGCTGATGATCACCGCATGCGGGGGGGTACTGAGAAGTGCAGGGGTTCAGCTACCACAGTGGGCAGTTTTCATCTAAAAAGATGAACTGTAGATTTGATAAGTTTGTGTGGCCACCCCACAGCCCTGGAGAAGCTGTCTTGGACAGGTTGGTGGGTGATAAGAGTATATGGCTGAGAGCAGGGCTCTGACAACACTCAGCATGTGCTGAGCCAGTCACTGCAACCTTAAATTGATAGAGCACGTATCCTTCCAGCTCCAGGATAATGCTTCCAAGGGAGCAGGGATCCTTTGCCTTTCAGAAGAAGTTCTCTCTAGCTACTGCTTTTGGAGCAGTAGTACAGCTTTTCTCATCTTTCAGATCTTGCAGCCTGGGCCAGCTCAGCTGTCTGGCAGGTGAAATCTGTTTGTGCAATGGGCTGCTGGCTCTGCCACCAAGCCACTTGCCTGGAGATGCCTCTGTAAGTCATCCTCTAGAGCTGGGATTGCTGCTACCCACAGGTTCTGACTGTCATTGACCAGTAACATGATCTGCAGCATCCACAGATACCTGGTCCCCTTCCCACAGAGTTCTCAAGACCTCTGAAACTACCTGTTCTCAAAGGAATGACCAGGCACAGCTTGGAACACAATGCCATGGACTGCTCCTGAAAAATCAGCACAGGCAAGGGGGTAAGTCATGCACAGATTGCAAGGTGTGTTCTGCCACTCTAGCCTCAAGGACCCAATGTCACTGGACTATTTTACTCAGTGGTATAGACAAAGCTAGAGACTACAAAGATCTGACCTTTTCTTCCCTGAGTCTGAGAAGTAAGACCATCCTTAGGATACCTCAGATTTGGTATTTGAATGACAGAATTGCCCAGGAAATCTTGTAGCCTGAGATTTCAGAGATTTCTGTCATCATAAATGCTAGGCTATGTACAGTTTTATGCCAGAACTGGTTGATGCCCTTTCTTCCAAAGGCTCTGCAGGAAGTCTGCACCCTTTTAAAGAGCAGCAGGCCATGCTTTGTGAACCACAGGCAAGGCAAATGCCAGGTAAAGCAACAGCTGCTGGGAAACGTGCACCCTTCCTGAGCCATCCTTGCAACCAGAGTCACCCTGCAGTTTTGCCATAAATTACATAGCAACAAAAGTGATGAGGAATTGTTTGATAAACTGGGGGAAAAATGGCTTTTAGGCTGACTGGATCACCTTTAACACCTTTGAAGTTTAGCAGAGAGATTTTCACTATGCTTTGGGAATTCCCAGTGAGGGGGGAACACAGCTAATGAACAGCTTTCAAAGAGCCTAAACTTAGCTAAAGCCTATTCATGCATCCCTTCAGTAATCAAGAGCAACAGCAGAAGAATGAGATTGAGAAGACAAAAATCTACACCTTGACTTTACACAGTATACAAATTAAGGAGCTGACCCTTATATTTGATCTTTTAAGTAAAAAGGTAAAGTATCATCACATTAATATTCACTTTGCCTCTCATCACCTCATTCCTTTCAGTGCAATTCAAATGGTGTTAATTCTTGATGCCACTGCTATATACTGGACTAGCTGGACTCCACCTACATTTCCACATTGTGCTGTTGTTGTGTCCTGTCTTTGAAGTGAAATGTTTGCAATGTGTCCTGCTGCAGCTTCTCCCCTTGACCATGAATGCACAATCTGACAGATATTCTTCCATTCTTTTTGACTACTGAAGAATGAAACATTTTTTGGCTCTTCTCCTCAGCAAGTAAACAGTTAATGGGAGCTTGACACCACACTGATCCCTGAGCTCCACCCTAATTTCATTGAAAACCCAGGGTGGCAGCACTTTGTAAAGCTGGGCCTTACATGCTGGCAATACCTGCTTGCAGTGAACAGACTATAAAAGAGCTCTGCCTAAAAGGAAACCAATCTCATGGGCAGGCTGCCTCTAATCTGTCTTCTTTATAGAAGGAGTTACGACTGCTTTGTTGCTGTTGCTTTGTTGTTGTTGCCTTTTTTTTTTTTTTTTTTTTTTTTTTAGAGAGAGAGCTGAACTACTATTGCAGTGATTGAACTTTTCTGTTTGGTAAGCAGTCTAAATTTCCTTCATTGCCAGCTGCTGCCCAATGTAACTGTAATTCTGCAGATTATTTTAAAGAGATGAGTAGAGTTTTGAGGTATGTTGTATGGTGCTGAGTTGTTTGTCAGGGAAATTTAACTGTAAATGCAACAGTATATGAACAGACTGCATGAAATTTGCAGTCATGTGCTCATGATACTACTGCTTTTCTATTTTAAACAGCCAGGTTGGATGACTACTGAACAAATGAACAGATGTTCCTTCCTCACCACTGAGCATACTGAGTGTCACACTGATTTATGTGACCTGGAAAGGATGTATTTATAAAATATTTTGAATCTGGAAAAGCACAATAATTATAAGACCAGTTATTTAAAGTTTCAGCACTGAAGCACAACAGTGAGCTGTCACGGCAACAAAATTGTTCTCAAAGTAGGTGTTTTAAAAGCAAGAAGGAAGATGCTACAGCTCTTTTGTGATGGGTGAAAGGGAAAAGTCAGTTGGCTTGTTATGTGATGTAGCAGCTGGATTAAATATAGAAGGACACTTTCTGCTGTGTACATCTAAGTGACATAATGCTCATGTGAAACCCTGAAGTAAAAATTTTCCCCTAAAAGCTGAGATTCTTAAATGACTCATTGAAAGCTTGGATTTTCTTTCAATGTATTAGAGACATGAAAATCTAAAGACAGCCCCTGAAGAATTAGACTGTTAAATCCGCCAAATCCCTCAAATACACAGCATATCCATGTGCTAGTTTAAAATTTCATTCTTGATAGCATAGACGTGAAACCTTCCTCTGAAATCAGTGGAGTTGTTCTCAGTTATAGTGATGGAAGAGAGAGCACATATAACTCACTGCATGGGAAAAAACCCGAAAACCAAACCTCTAAACTTGTTTGATTGAAACTGAGAAAGTGTTTTATTATGTTGTCCAAGTAATGTCTTGACATTGCGTTTATTATTTGAAAAACTTCCTGTTTCTTGAGTCTGAGACAGCACCTGCAGGGCTGACATATGCACAGTGAAGGAGACATCTGGTCTGGAACAAAGCTGTCTTTTAGCTCAAAATAAACTTCACTTTTCCTTCAACCACAAGCAGTAGACAGAGGTAGGGATGCAAGCCAGGTGAATGTTACAAAGTGCATATCGAAGGGATTATAATAGGAAGAATTTACAGGGCATGCAATTTAATCACCTCTCCAGAATCCAGGGCAATTTTCTGCTTTTTTGTTTTTGCAGAGGCCTCACTGTGGTTAACCAGGTTTGTTTCAATAGCTGAAGATGGTATTGCAGACCACCCCGTGAAGCTCTGTGGGACAGTATCTGTGTAAAGCCTCTCTTTTCTTTGCCCAGTTGCCACCATGGAGGGACTGCGGGGGCAGGCAGGGAAAACGCTTTCTAGAAGGGATAGCTTGGATATGGTACCCACCTGGTTCCTGTGCATCCCTGTGATGCTCCTGTCCTGCTGGCATTCTGGCCAGCCTGCCCACCTTGGTCAAATGCACGGGAGTGCAGAGTGGGAGAGGTGCCACAGTGTCAGGGAGCTTTAGCCTTGTGGCTGTGAAATAATGGTGAAGCAATCAACAAAGGCCAGTGCAGCATCCTACACCTGGGGAGGAACAACCCCATGCACAAGCACAGGCTGAGGGCCAACCTGCTGGGAAGCAGCTCTGCAGACAAGAGGAAGAGGGTGGCCAACAAGCTGTCCATGGCCAGCAGTGTGTTCTGGTGACCAAGAAGGCCAAAGGTCTCCTGGGCTCCATTAGGAAGAACATTGCCAGCAGGTTGAGGGAGATGATCCTGCCTCTCTGCTCAGCCCTGGTGAGGCACATCTGGAGTGCTGTGTCCAGTTCTGGGCTCCTCAGGGCAAGAAAGACATGGAAATCCTGGAGCAGGCCCAGTGGAGGACAGCAAAGATAAGTAAGGGACTGGAGCATCTCTGTATGTGGAAAGGCTGAGGGATCTGAGCCTGTTCCCCCTCTAGAAGAAGAGATTGAGAGGGGACCTCATCAATGTATATAAGCATCTGAAGGGAGGGTGTCAAGAGGATGGAGACAGTCTGTTGTTGATATTTTAGTCCTTGGCACCATCTGCAAGGGCCCAATATGAATAAAGTGGGATGTGGCAACATCAGTTTTTAGCCCTGAGCCTGTCAGATATTTGCCTCTAAAATCTATAAAAGTGACAGGGTTTGAGTGTAAAAATTTGAACTAGGTTCAGTAGTTTTGGAAAATTTTTGGATGCTTTGCAAATTAGAAACAATTGGCAACCTGCTGGAAAAAATGTTCTTGCTGACTTTTGCAAACTGTCATTTCTGATAATACTAGCAAGAAAAGCTATTTTATATCCTGGAGAACTGTTCTTGAAAAATAATGTAAAATAACTTCATTCGCTTTTCTTTCAGGGTGGGAACATGGAAGAAATTGTGCAGCAGAGCTGAGTGTATGACAGGGAAGAGACCACCCTTGCTATTAATGAGCACCCACTGGAAGAAGGAGTGTGATGGATCATTGAGGATGAATTTGAGTTCTGTGAAGGGTATGATTTCTGGTTTCATATTGCCTAGAAAAGTAGTGAAAATTTAATTAAGTTCTAGACACTGCCTCTTGGGAAGGTCACTTCAGGACCCACTGGGGTAGATGGATTTTCTTGACAGAAATACTTTCACAGGCTTCAGCACAGTGTGTATCTCATGGACTCAATATATCTGGGGAGTAACTGTATGTGCTGGTTCTGCATGGTAAGGCAGACATCCTGAGCACATTAAGTGTACAGCAGGAGCACAGATCATCTAGGAAATCCACACACCAAAATCAACCTCTCAACACTCCCAAAGAATCAGGCTTTGGAACGGGTGCTGAAGGGTAACCTTCCTCCCCAAGGAGCATCTCTGTGGTTTCTGGGCGCTGAGCAAGCCAGAGGTCCCAAACAAAAGCAGGAAATCCTCCTGTTCTGCCCAGGCAACACACCAAAACTGTAGAAGTGAGTGAAAAGAAAGAAGCCCACTTGGAAAGAATAACTGGAGGACAGAGGCAGTAGATATCCAAAGGAATGCCATGAAAGGCTGCCTGTAGTTCTTAGGAAGAAGAAGAAGAAGAAATTCTGTGGAAGAGGTCTTTTTTCATGTTATTTCAAGGTGGTTCTGATAATTTCCTGAACAAATTAACTTGGACAGTCTACCATTTTCAGGGACGGCAAATCCTTTGTTTTCAAGGAGCTCAGCAGATATATCCCAATGCTGCAGGGACAGCATATCCACAACTGAGCAGGAGATAACAGAATTTCTGCTTGAATTTCCACTATCAACCACAACAGGTTTTCAGCACAGTTATTTTACAAATATACTTGGGTTCATTATGAAAGCTGTCTTCTCTCTTAAATTCTCCAAGTAGTTCTTATAAGACTGCCACTAACACCACTAAGACACCTGTTGAAAGTAATTTAAACCTGCCTAGAACAAATGTTTTTATGAAAGACCAAAGGGAAAGGGAGGAAAAGAAGAAGAAATCCTTAGAACAGATTAGCATCACTAGTGTGACTGTCTCAGAATGTCAGTGATGCTTGATGTCATGCCATTTATGTTCAAATTTTACAGGATTTTATGACAGAGTGGAAGGTCCTCCCCAGATAATCATATGCCATTCATTATTCATTAATCTTGTTTTGCACTTGGTGATGTTTTTGATTTCACAATCTTTCTTGGTACCTGTTTTTGGAGGTGGCATAGCTGTAAAAAACCAAAACTCCTTGGTATGATGCCGATACAGAACAAATTTAATAACAGTTTTTAACTTTAGAGTTCTGATAAATACAGTTAGTTCTCAAAGTAGCAATAAGAAGTATTTTTCTGAAGGCATCAGTTGTTTAAAACAGCTATCAGCATGCATCTCAGACTTGCTAGACGCTGATAACCTGCTAAGTTACTCACCAGCAGTGTAACACTAAGTGAAAAATTTCCACCTCCTTCCCCATGTATGCCAGGTACCAGAAAAAGAGAGCTCCTAAGGCTAAAAGTGAGTCACAGAGAAGTTGGTTTGGCCACAGTAAATTGAGCCTCATACTGGGCCTGTTGAAGTGTGCACACAGCTACTGGTGGGTGATGTTAAACGCGTGAAAACTGCTGCAGGACAGGACTGGAGAGACAAAGGGAAAACGTTAACATTTGCACATTCAACTCAGGTAATGACTAGAGTAAAATGCAGCACAAAGGAAAAGGTTTGTAATAAATTTCTACAGTCTTACTTCTCATTGTGGATAAAAGATTTGAAACTGAAGGCAGAATCTCTACCAGCTAAACTGACAAAAGGAAGCAGGAGTAAACAGCTGCCCAAAAATTGCACTTAGCCCAGATGTGTCCCTGCTGCCTCTTATATGGTCATTCTCTCCTCATTCAGGCTTCCCAGTAAAAAGAAACAGTGCTAGAAAGATATTAATGTGTTCACTGAAAAAAGTACAAATGCATAGCAAAAATAAATGTTTTTCAAAAGTGGAAATAGTCTTAAATTGCAAAAGGCCTTTGCAGCATAATAAAGGGATTTGGGCTGAAATGAAAGTGCACATTAATGTTTTGAGAACAAAGACTAAATAAACCCAGAAATAAAACCGATTTTTTAAGTATACAAATGTAAAATAAAAGGAAACTTTAAACATTTTGGTGTATTTTTGTCCAAACTGCAACACCTCATCTCTTTACAAACAGTAGCAATACCAGTTGTAAAAGCATGTGACACACATACTTACTAGTTGGCAATTAACAGAAAAAAAGTTTAATGTTTTTAGGCATAGCCTCAATGCCTTTTGAGAAGTTTCTCTAAAAATGAAAGAACACAGACATAAAAATAGGAAATGTTTATGGAAATTTGTTTCCTTTTTGTTGTTGTTGTTGGTTAGTTCATTTAGTTTGGAGATTTATGTTGTTTTTTTTTTTTTTGTTGTTCATCTGTTGTTGGATTTTTTTTAAAGTACAAATTAGTTAAAATTAATTTTGTCTGTTTGTGGTTTGTGGATGTTTGGGGTACTTATTTTCAAGCCTTTCTCCAGAGCAGTGACACCTGACAAAACTAATATTTGTTATTTCAATGAGCTGAGATTTCCGCATCATCACTTAACTTGAGGATTAGCTTTTTAAGCACAACATTTAATGTTATGATATAGCTTGTGTTATCAGATAACACCATTTCCTTCACAAAACCTACCAGGGAGCAATTGCACGCTCCACCAAGTCCATTGCAGTGGCCTTACATGAGAGGGTTTTAACTAGCAAGAAGAGAAATTATCTAAGAAATGACCTGATTTCCTATGCTTCCACAGCAGCAACACAGTGATATCTCCAGAGGAAAGGCAAACCCGCTGTCTAGATGATGGCCTTATCTCATTTACAGAGTGCAGCCTTGTGACTTAGAGCTTTATGAACAGTTTTTTTCTCCAAAGAGGAAAATCTACCAATTTAATTGGCCTGCTTGTTTGATTTGAGCAAAGGCTATTCCCTCACATGTGGTGCAGCAGCTCAGTGATTTAGATAAGAGCTGTTGCTTGTTCACTTCCTATCAGCCCTGCCTTGCTATGAGAGAAGACAGTCTGGAAACTCCTAAGGAACTGGGGATTAATTTCATGAGGACTCTGGCACAGGACTTAAAGTCTATGAGATCCTGATGGCTGCTTGAGGAATCCTGCATTTACCTATAGAGATCTTAATTGGCTCAACACAAGAATATTCCATTTGCTGTGCAAATAAACAAATTTGAAAAGTGTTAGACATTCCCAGTGGTGTCAGATTGAACCCTGATCCTAGCAAAATGAAGATGTTATTCTTCTGCTTTTTGTGCTGCTAGCTGAACAGCATGCCTTGTCTTATGCTTGACAACAAAAAGCTACATTTTTCTTACAGCAGTTCAATCTTACAGAAACAGGATAAACAATTTGAACTCTACACTCCAGTAATGTCAACATCCATGCTGTTCTGTGTCCAGTGCTTTCCTCAGAGCTACTGGAGACACAAATAGTCTTACAGCAAAGCTTGAAAAATTGTAGACCCAAAAAGTTAGGTAGAGAAGAAGCCTTTAATAAACATTCTGTTTTAAGACAATGATCAAATAGCTATTGTAACCAGTGAGAAGCCACAGAATTTAGGCTCTTTTTACATCTTCTGTCAGATCATTTATCAGCATCACTACTATGGATTATAAGCAGAAACATTATGAAAGCAGAAACGTCTCACCTTAGACAGCTGTCAGTTTTCAACTTTACAGATTTAACTAGGGAGCTTAATGCAGAGACATTATTCCAATGTACTTTGCTAACAAATATTACCTATGTCAATCCTACTTATTCTGTGGGTGTGAATCAGCTGAGGGAGGGCTGAAGAATGTATATTATTATATTTGCCCAAAATAACACCCTCCAGAAGGGTATTTACCCTCACCAGATGATTCAGTCTTTGTCATGCACGAATACAGTTGGTTTAACCTCCATCCTGGTCTTCAGGATTGTTGCAAAATGTGAAAAATGTAAAATTTTCTAAAAGAAAGGATGTTCTTTAATCCTTGATCCTTGTATGCTTTCAAACCCAATCAATAAGAAGAGAGATTTAAACCATTAAAGAGAGAGCAGCTAACGAGGTCTAAGTGATGTCTTTGTGTTAGAAAAGCTAATTACTTGTTGGTAGAATTGCCTTGTTAAGGTTTAGGGCTGGACATGGTCTCAGACCTAGGGGGATGTTAACAAAGCTTAGGAAAAAGGATGCTTACTGATAGTGGGCACAAAGAATGCAGAATTTCTGGGCCACAAAAACAACTGGCAGAACTTCCAAGATAGACAGAAACAAATAAACCCAACTCAGCAACTGTGCTGAAATCAGCTCCAGCTGGGTAAAAGGAAATTCTGGCAGGGGGAGATCTGCAACCACTGACTCACTGACCCAAAAGAAGAGAAGCACTGAGCATGGGGACTAATAAGCATGAGAGGCAAGAGGATCATTAACCAATAGAAGATAGAATGCTAATTAATAGGAGAACTGTGTAAGTTGTATCCAATGAGCACTAACTCCTTTAGTGCTAAAATGTGCTTGAACTGCTAAAATGTATGCATTGTAAAATGTTTTGATAGTTGGTGTGCTTGATTTGGGGAATTCCACCAAGCACTCAGGCTTGCACAACTCTGAAATAAATAATCAATGTCTCTCTCAAGTGTTTAATTACTGGCTTGCTGCACACCAGGTAATGAATCCAATTTTTGTGGACAGCACCCCTGCCCTGTGAGAGCTGCATCTGAGCAGCTGAGCTGTCAGGCAATGCCCTGGAGGAGCCACGGGATGCTTTGCAGAGCCCAGCCCCAGTGCACAGAGATCACCACGTTCAAATATCTTTGCAGGATCAAACCTTTCAGTATAAATCTGCCCTTTTGATCTTCCTTGCCTTTCAGTTCAGTTTCATTTGTGGCTGATTTGTTCCTGCAAGCTCTTTGGGAGGCATATTCCTCTGCATCTGGTAGGCTTCTGGTTTTCAAGGTCATTTTACCCATGGAAGGTGATATTTCTACTCTTTTACCCAAGAGACTTTTACAAAAAAAAACCATCAGTACACTGAATTCAGACCACTGTCCAGATTTGTGATCATGGACACTTGTTTTGACACTGTCATTTCTGAGTGAGGCTGTTATCAATCTGCAGAAGGGGAAGAGTGCTTGCTATCTTACCTCGCTGTCAGCTTACTACTTCATCTGTCAATGTTATGAATGCAGTTCTGTTTATATTTGTGAAGCCCTGGTAAGATGTTAAGCACTTTAGCAGTGCTGAAAATTAATATAATTTTGCTCTGCAGAGCACACAGCTCTTTCAATAGGACAAAGCAGTTCAAACAGGTCTTGACAGAGTCTGGATAGGAAAACAACACCAAGCCACCCCTTGTTGCATTTATTTCTGCAAGCAAAAGGCTGAGTTGTATCTGGCTGGAGGTTTTTCTTTGCGTGTTTCTCTAAAATAGCCTGAGTCCCCACATAACTCACAGGAAGAAAGGTAAAAAAGCTGTCTTTAGTCATGTTTCTTTACAGCCCTGATGCCTCTTCATGTTCACAGTAAGTGCAGAAAAACTGTACTTGCTGTGATTTCTTTTGATCTTGGGCTGGCACCTGCTGGTGTGGGGAGCTGGAGGCACTCTGATGAATGATGGCTCAGCAGCAGCCAGCTACACTGAGGTTAGAGATCATGGAGTTGGTGTGCAAAGGTAGGTCTGAAGCCCCACTGTGCTTTCTTCAATCCTGTTCTTAGTCCTTCTGGCAACTGATTTGAGAAGCAACAGCTGTGAAAAATGGATAGCAGTTCCAAGACTGCTTTTTTCCCTGCCTGAAAGCCTTGTGCACTGCAACCAGCATTCCAAGAAGTGTGTGTATTTTTATCACTGAGATGTCCTGGAGGTGCTTACACCCAGAATGTCCCACCTCATCTCACTGCTCTGCTGGGGCTGTGAGGAAGCACTGGGTGCCTCCTAAACTGCAGCTCTCCCAGCAAGCCATGGGCACTTAGCCTGATTAGTGGTCTCTGAAATAAAATCTAATGAGTAATAGAGTCAGAAAGGAAGAAAGTAATTTGGAAAATAACAGAAAGAAGGAGAACAGTATTTTTTAAACATTTACTGCTGCATTTGCACCTGCTTGGCTATATTAATCAAGTTTAATAGCCAAAGACAGAAACAATCTAGATTTTCTAGGAAGTTTTAAAGTAAACCACAATGCATTGAGACATTTTTTTCTGTTTGATTGCTTACTTGAAAACTTACAAAAAATGGCTCCCCACACCCTGACACCCTGACAGCCTGGGTTTATTTCACCCACTATGAAGCATGTAGGCAGAGTAACTCATGGTGCCTGAGTTCAATGCTGGGGTGAGAAACCTGCCCAGACTGCCCGGCCCCAACTCCATGTGTAGTCACTGGAGACAAGCAATCAGGGCATCTACTCTAAGATTTCATTCATTTGCCCTAATTAAAAGCATCTAGAATTCAGCACACGTTGAAGGATTTTTCAAAGCTGAGGTAAATGCACTGCTACCTGTGACAGACTTGCTTTCCAGCAGCCTTCTTCCCTACTTTGTCTATGCCCAGAGCCAATTCTGAGTCATGGTGTGGGTATTTCTTTGAGAAGGATAGTTTAAACTTCCCCTAGCAACTTGACATTTTTAATTGCATAGCATGGTACAGAATTACTGGACTGAGCATAATACACCAAGTCAATAAGCCTTGTATTACATTTTTAACCTGAGGCTTCAGAAATCCATGTATTTATGTAGGTGTGTTTCCTGTTCCTGCTTTGAAGCCCAGGACATGTATAGCTTAAGGGAGCTGAACAACCCTCTTCATTTCATACAGGCAGCTGTGTGAAAGAATGGAACTTACAGCTTTGGTACACACCTACAATAATTTTTCTGTAGTTGAGAAATGTTCCTTTTTTCAAGTACGGGAGAACATTAAGTATCAGAGTATAATAAATAATGACTCCACTTCTAAAGTGTCTCAATTCCCAAGTGGAGACTTCTGACAACAGAGACTCTGCCCAGAATTTATACCCATGGAGGAGGTGCCCACATCTACTCCTTCTGTTTTAGGAGTCATTGACAATTTGTGACACGAACTGAATATGAAGTCAAGTAAATGTATTATCTCCCCAAGGAAAAGAATGGACTGTGTTTACTTCCCTTGCATGAAAAAAATACTATCTAAACATGGCATTTCCATCCTGGCAGGAAATGTGCCCCACCCTGGGGCTCAGGCATGGAGATGGAGAGGCTGCAATCTCCAGCATCCTTGGCACAACAGAAGGTACCATGCTCTTACACATTTTAGCTCGGCAGAGGCGCCTTGATCTCCATCTCTGAAAGCAAGGCCCAGTGTGTGTTTGGGGCCTGGCTCAGCTCACTTGGGCTGAGCAGGAGGAGGGAGGGCAGTGCCCCACGCAGGCAGCAGCCCTGAGGTGACAGTGGATGTGCAGGCACGGCAGAGCACAGCTGGCAGGCAGACCTGGCCTGGGAGAAGGGTTGGGTGCATTGTTTGTTCAGCACTGTGCATCGTTTGTTCAGCACTCGGGGGGGAACGAGCCAGTAAAAGCATCTGGGAGATCTCAGGCTAGCACAGCATTCAAGTACCTGTTAAAATTTAATCAGATCAATAGCTTGTTGACTTTGGTGGGACTAATGATGAGCCTCATTTTCAGGCTGTGTTTAAGTGCTTGGCTGGCTTCAGGTTTGAAAGATTAGTTGCTACAGAGTTTTGTGTATTCTAATGCAGGTACGTGTGGAGAAAACAGAAGGTGATACCACCCCTAACATGAATGCTACTAAACTTGTTTTGGAAGAATCAGATAATTGCAGTTGAAGGTCAAAAGCTAGCCCTCTGTTTTGCATGAGAACATGTTTTAGAGTTTCCCCTCCTAGCTCACTTTAGGACACTGCCCTTTCTGCATTTTATTTGCCTTGCCCACCTCCAAGTCCCTTCTACTTGTTTCCTTCCTTGTTTCACTGTTCTGGGAACTGGAGTTAAAAGGAAAGCAGAGAACCTTTGAAACTGCAGCAAACTGGATTAACTGGGATAAGCAGCCCTATAAGCAGCCTCTCCTCCCCTGCTCTGCTGTTTGCAGCTGAATGATAACATCAACCAGCCCTTGTTCCTTCCACTGTCCCATGTGTTTTCTCTTTCTGTTTTTTTTTTTTTTTAACCTGTCACTGGCTTTAATTCCACATGCACCAGTGCACAGCAGCTGCTAATGCTTGATCTAACCACCACCAAAGGAAAGCTTTTACACAGCCTGCAACCTGAGCTTCTGCAAACACAATTCAAAACTCCAGCTGGTCAAGGTGCACCTCTGCTCACATTTCCTTTTATCAGAGGGCTGCAGGGGACCATTCTGGGCAGATTATTTACTCTCCTCTGTATGCAGCCTTGCATTTCATATTGGAGGTTGCCACCCAGTCACTAAACATGAGATAAATAATCATGAGTAAAAAATACTTGTTTTTTATAGAACTTACTCAGATCATTAGACGATCACACACTGTTTGTTTACTCAAATGAGCAGGCAGGAGCCAAGATGTGGATGCTTGTCTGCACCAAAACTCTCAATTTATTTTCAATCCTTTTTGCCAGCATAACTGAGAATCCAATGTGGGTTTGAGAAAATAAGAATGCCAGGCTCCAGCTCCCTCAAGGACATCACAGGGTATGGTGGTAAAGCCATCATAGTTGATGTAGCTTGCTTACTGCCTGGTGCTATTTAAAAGGACTTTGAAAAGCAATCTGACCCCCAGTAGAGGCTGGCACTGAAGGTTACTTGTGTATCTAGAGCAGGAAGGTAAGAAAGGCCAAACACCATGAGATGACCAAAAGCAGTAGAGGAAAACCACATGAATGTATGCAGGAGGAGCATGAAAAGGCTGTCAGGCCTGTTTCCTTCAGGCTTTCTTCGCTGCTTTTTGCTGGCAAGGAATGAATGAGGTGACTGGGACTTGGGCTGTGTCTCACAGACAGCCTGGGGAGACCCTGCTTCTCCTTCCCCCAGAGGAAGGCAATGGAGCTTTGTATTAATCTCTGAAGTGAGGCGTGAGTCCAAGCCTCTGCCTCTTTTGTTGATACCCTCTATACTTAGCAGAGAAACAAAAATGTCCTTGAAACGTGTGGACATGATAGGCACTTGTTTGCACTGGGTGTCCCCAGGGAATTGTCAGCTAGTATACATCCTTCTGCATTGCACCACTCTGGGGAAAATGATAGAGATCCCTCCTGCCTTGTTACTTAAAGCATCTCAATATGCTACCCTCTGAGAAGTTGTGCCAGCTCCAAGAATCTCATTGAGATATTTCAGATATGATAATGACCCATTTAAGGAACTAATTAAAATTGGATGAGTTTCATATCTCCCCCAGTTTTAGAAAGGAAAAAATCATAGGCCAAATATAAATTTCATAAATGCTTGATAAAACCTCTGCAGGAAGAAATTTGGCACAGAACATCAAGACCAGGCCATTCTGAGCACATTAAAGAACCTAAAACACGACTTTGAAGTGTGACCTTCAGAGTCTATAATAACACACTGGATGACAAAGGTAAATACCAGAGAGTGGGACAGAATATATCTAATTAAGCAGTTTAAACCATGTTTTGGTATTCTTTTCAATTATGTATCTTACTAGAATGATTTTCAAACTTACTAGTACAGTTTTGCAGTGATCTTAGTTCTGAAAACACTGGGGTTTTTTCCTCTATGCAAAGCAGCACATCATCAGTCATTTTATAGTCACATCCACTTCAGTGGTGTCATTTCCATTACAACAGGGCAAAGCTGTGACTGTGTCACTTCACTGAGAACTATGGGCCAAGCACATTTTCCTGAGCTTTATGTTAAAATCAATGGATAAGCTAATGGGATATACACTGCAAATGAATCAGAGCACCAAGTTCTTCTACTCCATCCAGAGAGAGTAAAATCTGTGCTTTCTTACTAATTTGTTTAGCCAGAATCACAAAACAGATGAGTTGAAAGGGACTTCTAGAGATCTCCTGTCTGACCCCCACATATTCTTTACAGCTCTGTTGGTTGTTTATGCACAACTGTAAGTAGAGCAGAGGGCAGGGTCACATCCTTTGATCTACTGGCAGCACCACGTTTTATGCAACTCAGGAGGTTCTTGACCTTCTTTGCTACAATTATTTAGTGTTGGGTCACAGTCAGCTTGTTTTCCACCAGGGTCCCCCACTCCTTCTCTGCAGATCTGCTTTTCTGCTGGTTGTCTCACAAAGTCTATTGGTGCATGGAACTTTTCCTCCCCAGATGCGAGACTCTGCACTTCCCCTTATTGAACTTCATGAGATTCCTGCCAGCCCATTTCTCCAGCCTGGTCAGGTCATGTCCTTTTGAATGCCCACAAAACTCCCCAGTGTGCCAACCACTCATTCCAACCTTTCATTGTCTGCAGTCTTACTGAGTCTTCTCTCTGCCCCAACATCTAGATCATTAATGATGTTATGAGAGCCAGTGTTAAAAGCCCTGCTAAAGTCAAGATAAACATCCCCTACTCCTCAGTTTCATTGCAGAAGCAAGCTATCAGCTCAAGCATTTTTTCCTCTTCTCAAATCCTTGCTGACTATTCCAGCCACTTTCTTGCTCTTGTGTTTAGAAAGGTTTTTCAGGATATGTTCCATCACCTTCCCTGTGACTGAGATGGCAGTGCCTGGCCTGTAGCTCCCCATATCTTCTTTCTCACCTTCCTTGAAGACAGTGATATTTGCTCTCTACCAGCACTCATGAACCTTTCCCAGCTGCCATGACTTTTGAAATAGAATGGGAAGTAGCTTTCCAGTGACATTGATCAGCTTCCTCAGCACTCATGGGTGCATTCAACTTGTCTTCACCCAGTGTATTCACAAGTTTCCTAAATGATCCTCCTCCAGAAAGGCAGTCTTTTTTGTCCCACTATTTCCCACTGGTCTCAAGGCCTTGGCACTGATGAAGACAAGACCAGTGAACAGCAAGCTGAAGGCAGCATTCAGCCTCTCAGCCTGTTAACTACACTGTCCTTTGTCACCAGGTGCACTGCCCCATTCAGCAGCAGACACATTTCTTCCAGTCTTCCTTTTGTTTTCGATGTATCTGCTGAAGTCCTTGCTGCTCAGCATATCCCCCACACGAAAATTTAACTGTAGGTGTGCTCTGCCTTTCCTAACCCCATCCTTGCATGTTCAGGCAGTGTACCTGTATTTCTCTGAGGTTGCCTGTCCCAGCTTCCATCTCCTGTTTTGTCCCTTTTTATGCTTGAGTTTAAAGAGGAGTGGCAGTCCTCCTCCCACCTTTGCCTACTTATGAGGATGGACCATTCTTTAGCTCAGAGATGACCTCTAAAAATAAATCTTTAGAGTCCCTCCAGAACTGTGTCCCCTACAAATCTGCTATATAACTATCTGAACAGGCCAAACTCTGCTCTCCTGGAGGCCAGGGTTATTACACTTCTTTTTGCCATTGTTCTTCCTCTCAGAATTCTGAACTCCACCAGCTCATGGTTGCCACAGCCAACTGCCCCCTGATCTTTATGTTCCTGTGAAATTCTCTTCCTTTGTAAGTATGAAGTCCATCAGAGCACCTCCCTCGTTGATCCTTGTCTCTGGACTGCATAGCCCTCAGTGGCTGAAGAGCTGGGTCTCTGCTGGCAAAGCCCAGGGATGGATGATGAGGAAAACCTGACAGGCACCAGTCACAGATACAGAGGCATGGCAGATGCTGGGTGGATTCCTCCACATTCTTTGTTCTCTGCCTCAGCTCTTAGTTCTCAGATCCAGAACAGCTATGCAAAATGATGTTGCATAATTTGTTCTTCCAATGCATAGCATGAAACTTTTTCCCAAAAGGCACCCACATCAAGGCTGTTCTGGCAGTGGCCCCATTTCCCAGGTGCTTACTTTACAACTGGCCCATGTAACAGGAACGTCAAGGCTGAGAAAGGGTGAGACAAAGCCATCTGCTGGAGTAGCTTTAGCTACAGGAACAGAAAAACCTGATAAACCAGGAGCTTTACAGTGCTCATGCCAGCAATCAAGACTAATATGTGGAAAGCACATTTGAAATTCTAGAGGCTTTCACTTGTGGGATCAGCTCAGTCCTTTCATGTAGATTTGTGTGTGCTTTGGATGAGCACCTGATGGAGGAAAAGTGGAGGGCTGCTGAACTGTAAGATGCAAAAGGCCACTCTGCACAAATAGAACCATGCTGTGTTCTGGGTCTGAGCAACAGGGTGCAGATTTGCATCATGTTCACTGCCCAGTCCAAAGTAAATGCATCATGCTGTGCTATTGAGAGGAACTCTCTGTGGACATTGGAGACTGAATGTTGCAAGAGGTGGACACAGAATGATCTGTTCCAAGTATGACCAACACTATCTGGATATCTATCACAAAAGTCACCACGCTTCCCTCATAGACCAAGATGGAACGTGCCATGTTAAAAACTGTTGACACTAGACTTCTGCCTGGACTTGAAGCTCACATTTTTTTTCCTGTTTCCACTTCTTCCAAGACTCTTTTGCCAACTGCTAATAAGTCTTCTCCTTTTCTACCTTCTCTTCATACTTGATTTTCTCATCTCATGCTATAACAGCACAGTAGTAATATTTTTCAGTCTTTGCCTAATATTACTTTTCATTGAAAGCACCATCCTATGCGGAAATTAATTCCTGGTTGATAATTAATATTTATATAAACCATTAATATGGTTTGCCCAACCTAGGTTCCTGAGCTGTACACAAGCACCTGGTGCTGGGTGAAGCGATCCTGCTGGAATGAGGGCTTCACGGGGCACTGGTTCTCACTAGATTTTCACACTTCCCACAGATGCACTCAGTCACAGCCTCATATGCCCTGTTGAATCACTCACCCTCTGGGGGATGTCCTCTGTGCCCTGGCTGAATTCATCTTTGACCGTGTGCCATCACAACAAGGTGACAGGCTTTCTGCAGACTGATGTGTCACTGGGGCGGTAGTGGCAGATGGTCCTTCCTGTCCTCAGGCTTTGAATTATGTGAAGGAAAAAACTATTATTCCTTGCTGAGCTGGGTGAGACATGCTTCTTGCAGATTCACAGATATATCATAACTCACAGAATCATAGAATGGCTTGAGCTGGAAGAGACATTAAAGACCATCTAACTTCAACATCCCTGCAGTGGGAAGGGATGCCTTTCACTAGACCAGGTTGTTCAGAGCTCCATCCAACCTGGCAATGAAGACTTTTAGGACTGGAGCATCCACAGCCTCCCTGGTCCAGCTGTGCTAGTGCCACACCATCCTCACAGTAAAGGATTTAAAAAATATTTTAGTATCTAATCTAAGCCTACTCTTTTTCAGCTTGAAGCCATTCCTCTTGTCCTGTCTCCACATGCTCCTGTGAAAAGTTCTTCTCCATCTCATTTGTATTCTTCCTTTAGGTATTGGAAGGCTGCAATTAGGTCACCCCAAAGCCTTCTTTGCTCCAGGCTGAACAATCCCAATTCTCTCTGCTATTCTTTCCTCACAGCAGAGCTGCTCCATCCCTCTGATCATCTTGGTGGCCTCCTCTGGACTCACTCCAACAGGTCCATGTCCTTCCTGTGCTGGGACCCCAGGGCTGGATGCAGCCCTGCAGGTGGGGTCTCAGCAGAGCAGAGTAGAGGGGCAGAATCCCCTCCCTCAGCTGCTGCCCATGGAGCTTTGGATGCAGCCCAGGATACAAATGGATTTCTGCGCTGCAAGGGCACACTGTCCAAACTCTCACCCACCATGTTCACCATACCTTGGAGTTTTTCTACATGAGGACCCAAGTGCAACATGCACTTAACCTGCTGGTCCAGCAATGTGGGGTCTGTGTGGAGGGCTCCAGTGCCATTTGTGAGAGCTAAGCTGAGAGATCAGAGCTGGTGTCTAACCATGGTAACAATTTTTATATGTATCTATACACCTTTATCTAATATATAAAAGATGATTAATAGTACAATTTGTAAATACTTTTGCAGTCCATGGGTTTTTCAAGGCTCTGTCATTGTTCCCAGACTTTACAAAAATCAGAGAAACATCACTGATCTCCTTGAAATGCCTTGTGTTTTACTGCTTAATTACTTTACATGCCTCTTCTAAATTACCCATGGTTAGTATGTACAGGTTTGTGCATGGCACTGACTGCACTGTAACATGCACATACCTGAATATTATATAGCATGATTAATGCTGAGTTCTTAAGCACCAGCTTTGCTGGTAGGGATTGAGTGCAGTCATCTGTGTGACCTAAATTGCTTCATGAGCTGGGGTTGCTAAGAGAGAGTGAATAAGTATGGGGTGGCATTATGAAATCATGTCTTCTCTTGTGTAGCTAAAAATGGCTGCAGTCAAATACCAGTGGGTCTAAGTTTGCTTTGGGGTGTGGTGAACTCATATATTTGCAGTTTCACACAGGAATAGAATTCAAAACATCCTTTTCTGAAGGGCTACTTTGCTGAAAGTTAAGAAGATTGGGCAAGAACTCCATCCTCTCACTGACATTTGCTGTTTGTGTTTGCCGTCTGCCAATGGGCATTTTCTCAGCTCTTTAGTGCTGGAGGGTTTACAACAACCATTACAAAGCACTGCAGATACATGCAGGCAGAGCTCACCTGCTGTGCCACAAGCAATTCCCAGCAGCTCCAGCAGCCCCTGGCTTGCAGCAGCAGCACCACCAGAGAGAAGCTGCGTTGGAAAGTGCACATTGGAAAGTGCTGTGTATTCTAAATATTCACTGACTCTGTGAAGGATCAGCTTGTTTCAGGTTCTTAGGAAAGTTTTCTGTGTCAAAAGGATACAACAAATAGTAATGGTTCCAGTCAGATGAGGATAAATCACCTTTTAGAAAAGAAAGGGAGCAGAGGATTACTTGTAACACAGCAAACTAGCACAGCAGGGCTTTGCACCGAGGTTTGGCACAGCTCTGGTTTTTCTCGTTTACTATGAATGTATATATGAGGTCTGTAATTTGGTAAGTAAAGTACATATGAGTAAAGGGAATATCCAAAGCATCATTTCACAATATTCTGGGGGAGATTCTTGAATATCCCAGGGAAAATCAAACCAAATTCCCCAAAGACATTTATATGAATTTTCTGTTGTTCCACGGAAATTATGATTTTTACTGTGATAAAGACAAATCAAACCCTACATTCTTCCATAAGAGAAAAAAAATTGAAGGCATATTCTAGTTATCAGGGAAGCTGTGTAACTGTGGAGCTAAAAGGCCATATTCTCATTTCACATTTCCTGACTTAAGCAAAGGCTAAAAATTGGGTAAGCTGTTTATTTGCTCTAATCATGAAGCAAATGGAGGAACTAACTGAAAAGGTGCATTTATTAGTAACTATAAAAGAAAAAAAAATGGGTTTGAGGCAACACAATTTTGTTGCTGCTTATTCTCAGGGTCATGGTAGCTCAATTATGGAAGAACCAGTTGTCCTCAGAACAGCATTATTGAGTAGGTCTATGGCTTACATGAGTCTAGAGAAAGCATTCACTATTTTGTTTCCAGCATTCTAGGCTGTGTGTGTAATGATAATTTTTCTTCATAAACTCTGAGGGAATCCTTTCAATGCCAAATCTAATATTCTGGCATCCAGCCCTAGTCATCATCTCTAAAGAGAACAGGTTTTAAATTTGTTTCTATTTCTCAGGAAAAAATAAAATTGCAGTCCTAATTCTTCTTTCACTGAAATGATAGCAAGGTTAGAAATCTCTGTAGTCATAGTCTGTACTGCTATTTTTAGAAGAAAGCGCTCAAAACTGTCCACTGAAACCTTCAAAATAATTGAAAACAAATTTCCAGTGGTTCCACCCTTTTGATCTTGTACAAAATGAAAACAAGATCCATTAATATTCAGAACTGTATGAATGTTTTTTTCCTAAGATGTAAATTTTGGTTTTGATTGTTCTAAAAGAAAAGCTTCAATTCTGTTTTTGTCAGGGTGATGTACTTCATCTCAATAATCCCATGATTAGTTAGCATTTAAGGGGAATATGAATACTGTGAGGAGTTTATCAGCTTGCCCTTTCTCTTGGCTTACTGCCTAATTGGGAATGTGACTTTGATCAACTTCCAGTCCAGCAGGCTTTGGTGCTTCTATTATGTAAACACACATGAAAATGGCTATACATACTGCAATGACTGTTAAACCTTTAATGTCTGCAAACTCCAGAAATGTCTGTGTTGGGATATTAATTTTCATTGCTAACCAGATCAGATTAGGGGAAATCCACTATTTTGTAACTGGTGTATCAGTTCTTTCACAGTGGTGAAACTCTCTTAGGAAAGACACTGAAGAATTCTGAAGAAATTTCTCCTAATGAGAGAATCATGCAACTTAATGGAAAGAGATATGATAAACTGATAAAATCTTCATTTAATGGTTTAGAACATTAGTCATGTTTTAAAATTATTTGTCTGCCTTTCTTTTTCCTCATTCATTTATTCATTCATGCTGCTTTCCAAAAAGTGAACAGTATTTCTAATTCTGGAGAAGACAAGAGTCCATAAGCAGCTCTGTTTTACATTTCAGGCTGTTGTATTTTTAAATGTTAAAACTTTTTATTGGCTGATAGATCAGCAATTGGATGAGGGATGCACGTTTACAAATAGGTCTGCCAAACCCCTCCCCCAAAATAAAAGGCAATAAAAGAATTGTTGATGTATTTCATAATTCTGTTGTGTACCTGTGCTTTTTAGAATCATGAATCTTTATCAAAAAAGAGACTGAAGGGCTTTGTCATTGTGAACTGTGTTCTTACTGATTTTTTTTAAAGCTCGGTTCAAATCCATACAATCATTTGGTGGTACTTACCCTCCAGCACTGCTGATATTGAAGTATTGAAAGAACAGCGAGTCTACTCTGAAATATCAATATCCAGTGCATGTTGAGTCTGTATTTTAAAATATTGTATTTATAATCAGGAATATAAAACAAAATTCTTCATATTTTGAATTACAAGCTGCAGGAGACACCTTGCCAGTAAGGGGTGGGCTCTCCTGTGGCGTTTCTGCAGAGCTGGACTGTCAGGCATGTCTGAAGTTGGCCTTTCTGAGTCAGTTCCTGTGTTCTTAGGAAAAGCTTGGTTCCACATTGAGTTCAGGCAAGAAAACGGGAGCTCTTTTCTTTCAGAATTGCAGAAATTTCTCAGCTGTTAATGTCTTTAATGAGGTCTGTGATTGCTTAATTTAATTGCCCGAGTATAGATTAAGATACTAGCAGTATTTTGAAAATGTTGGCTTTGTTTTGACTCGCATCTGTTGTCTTCACTGTAACTGTCAGACATTTCTTGACAGCTCCTAGAACATGAACTGCTTTTGTTGCAAAGATATTATTGGGTTGTGTTTGTGCCCTGTCAAGCCCCCTGGGGATGCAGGGTCTGAAGGCAGCCCCGTGCTGGTGCAGGGAGCACCATCCTACAGCTTTGCGTGGGTTCTGAGCTGTGTGGGTGCACTGCCCACACCACAAGCCTGGTGCAAAGTAGGTGGCTTCCTGATGGATTCACACAAGTGTTGAAAGTTGTCCCAGTTACATGGTTTGCCCTTCACAGCTTTTAATCTTTGCCAGTTTGCCAATTTGTCTTCCTCTGAACATGCTTGGTTTTAACAAGCCAATAAAATAGAAACACCAATCCATTTACTCCTGTATCTTATCTTCAAAACTAACCAGTTCACGGGACTTCAGCAAAAGAGTTAAACATATATAAAAAAAAGAGCCCTTAGGTCTGAAGAGCTGATGAAAGGACCTGAAAAGCTATCAAAAGCCATAGCTTAATTTTTATTAGATAATAATAAGAGATATTACAGTCTGTTTTGAGAACCTATTATTATTGCAAACCTTTATTTTAATAATAAAACAGACCATTATTCCCTCTATACCATTTCTCCCATGACATAACATCACATATCTCTGGTAAAAATATTTTTTGCATTCCTTTGATCAGCAATTCCCTTTTAAACTGTCTCCTCTCAGCTCCTTCTTTGATCACCTTTGACAGACTACTAGAGTCTGGAGGACTAGTCCATCTAGAAAAGCAAGGAAAATCTCTGGATACAAAACATTTATAAGAAATATGACTTAGGCATGTCTCCAAAGCAGAAAGTCAGGATAAAAGACATAAAAGCTAGTGCAAGGAAATGGCAGAAGCAAGAAAAATTGTCTGGTGTCTCTGTGGTGCTACAATTCATTGTTTGCCTTAGGGTTTCAGAAAACAGCAGCTGCCTGAACCTTGATGGCTAGAAATCAATAATATAGATTTCATCTGCAAACAAATGCAATCTCTGCCCCTTTATGGGAGGAGCAGCCAATACCTCAGGCAAACGCAGGACATGACTTTCAGGTACACCTAGTGAATGCCCAGGGAAGTGTCATGTAACCTTGCAAGCAGCCTTATTTTCATAAGCAGAATGAAAAATCAAAAGGCTAGATATGAGGGGGAAGACTGCCGGGGACAAATTTAGGAGCAAAGTGTAAAATAATTACTGCTAAACAGATTATAAAAAGCATGTAACAAGATTCTAAGAAGAGCGTAATTTCTTAGGAAGGATAGCTGAGCTACAACAGGCTTTGTTTTAAAATATTTTATTGATTTCTATATCCTAGACACTTTTATTTCAGCCTGATATTGTCTGTCCTTCCTTCCTTCCTTCCTTCCTTCCTTCCTTCCTTCCTTCCTTCCTTCCTTCCTTCCTTCCTTCCTCCCTTTACAGTTCTCTTTCAAAGATAAAAAAAATTCCCTTTAGCATCAGCATGTATTTTCTCAATTTTATGGAATTTTCATTTCTTTTTGCCTCAGTTTTCCACACAGAAATAAAAATATCATTGTGAAACAATCTGAAATGGGTGTTACAAGGCTTCCTGGATGATTTAGGTGTGTTTCACAACAGACTTGCTTTTCATAATATAAGTGATAAAGCAATATTTAGAGAGGGTACATAGACCTTTAGAAAAACGAAAAAAATAGCCAGAAGGGAAATCGCCTTTAATTTTCTCTCTGACACGACTATATTTGTTAAATGCAAAATATTTTACCACAGCACACACAAATCACAAGTTGCTGCTGACAGTAACACAACTGAGAAAACTGCAGAGACTCAAGGTATTGTTCCAAAGAATCTTTCAGTTAGTTACACATTAACAGCTTCAGTAGTTGTACATTCACATATTAAGATATCATCCAACTTTAGAGTTCAAATGAAAACTTCCTTTTCAGTGCATTGCACTTTATCTGGAAAAAAGTAATGACTCTATATTGCACTCTAATGGCCTGGAACATGTTTGTCTGACTGGAATACTAATGAATATTACACTTTAATATTAATAGACTTGAGAAAGTATATGTACATATTGAAATTTTAAGATGAGGGGGGTAAGGTGCCTAGACCCAGCAGTGTACTAATGAGTACAGAGTTTTGCATTAATGGTGTAATGAGAGGTCTCTAAAACTCCTGTCAGTAGTTTTGGCCTTTAACAACAACAACAGTATTGTCCAGGTGAACAATTACTAATTAATTGTATTGAACTGTTCCATGATCTGCCTCAGGACCAAAAAGAACCCAGCACCAAAAGGAGCCTATTTCTGAATACACCAGCTGCTCTGAGCATGCTGCTTCCTCTACTATGTATGTGATGTTTTGCTTTGACCTGAACTGTTCTTCCTGGTAAAAATATATTCATTTTCAGAGATTTCTAATTTCGTTGGTGCCTAAAATTTTTTTTTGGGGGGGGTGGGAGGTGGAGGGGGGGAAATTAATTCAATACTTCTCTGAAAAACATGAACTCCATTAAAGACAAGCTCCATTATGAAAATATTTTTGTTGGACATTTTTTGACCAGCCTTACCATTTGGATATCTAGATTTATGTACACTAATAACTCACATCTCCTTCCTCCACTGATTTTCAGCACCTTTGCTATTGTTTTGACAAAATGCTTTTTCCTGTTTCATTCTGAAAATAAAACAAAGACTGTTGTACCAATCCTTGCCTTTGTTTTTGCTGCCTTTCCAGCTTTTTTGGCTAAAGACGTGCTCTTTTCTGGAATAGAATATCACTTGATTTTTCAGATTTGCCTTAAGTGTTGCTCTCTATCATAAGGATAAACCAAATCTCACCATGTCTCAGTTGGCACCTGCTGGTTGTGAGATTGAAAGAGCCTTCAAAAAAGAGATTTAAGGGAGCAGACAATTGTTCTAGAAAGCCACACTCCACAGAAGTTAATTAATGTGCCAGACATCCAGTTTATCCTTAACTTGCCCATTCCTAGATAAGTAAGGACAACTTTTACGCTCCCTCTCGATGTTAGGGTACCACTGTGGTGTCATATTTGCTGACACCCCACCTGGCCTGGAGGCACCCAACATTCTTTGCCCTGTTGGGACTTTCTGCCAATGACCAAGTTGGCTTTGCAGCAGTTCTTCCAGGGCCCCTCAGTTTTGACAAATTTGGGGTTTACCAAGCTGAAGCTCTTCCAGCCACACCTGAGTGGGGATTTTCAGTAGGCCAAAACAGTTTTGGCCAAAAATGTTTTACCTCCATAAAGGACAAAAAAAAGGTGACAGGCCCTCCCTAAAAATCTCAGTAGACTTTATGACTTCAGACAAACACTTTCACAACGGTACAGTTTATGAACACCAGATGAGGGTGGAATTGCTCTTGTCTAAGTTTAACTGGCCAAAGGTTAGTAGCCTAGCCTAAATCAGCCACCATTCTCCCCCAGGCAGCAGTCAGCAGTGAACTGCAGGTAGCTGCAGAAGTGATTCATTCCAGGTCTGTCAGGAGACAGGATGACTCACTGGCTGCAGAAAGTCCTGCTGGGGTGGGCAGTCAGGTGAGATGCACTGGGCTGCTGGGCCCTGTTTGTTAGCCTGCCCTTAGAACACAGCAACAGCCTCAGCTGTAAAATACCCACAGGCTGCATCACCTCCCGTTTGGAGCCAGCCAGGAGCACACACCTGGACAGTCACAGCAGCTCACAGGACAAGTGCTGGCAGGTTCGGCTGCCAGAGCTGAGTCATGTGGCTGAACCCTTAGTACCAGCACTGTTTGCAAAACTGGCTCTGAGATACTTCTGATAAAGAGAATTATGATTTGGAAAGGTTGTGAGTTCTTTTGAAACATTACACCATTTCAAACAGCTATGACCCAGTATCTTAGCACCCTCTCTTCTTGGCTGCAGTATCATGTGACTCTTTCTAGCTGTAACTACTATCAATAATTGATTATTACTCAATTAAATACTGTGGGAACCTTAAGCCTGAAAAGCAGAACATTTTATAAAGCCAAAATCTATGACTTCATTAGAATGATTCTCAAATCAGCTTACTTTTACCTCAGAAGTTCACCAGACTCAAACAGCATAGTGGATCCAACTCAATTATTAATAAGGAAGTCAAATAGTTGACATATCTTTCACTTTATTCCTGATGAATTTTTCTTGCCTCCTCCACACAATGGAAAACACTATCATCACAGCTACATTTTCTTTTTACAGTCTGGGAGCTTTCTAGTCCACTGTTTTCCTCATGTCTTAAGACTCCTCCTTGAAGTGATTTAATTTTCACCTCCTTTTTTAGCTACACTGGCTTTTCTCATACTTCTGATGGATTTGTTGCTATGTGGCACGATTCTTCCTATGAAACACATCCGTTTATGATCGACTATTTTGTGTTTCCATTGCACCATCCCATTTGATTTCATTCAGAACCACCCACGTTTACTTCCTCCTTGGATGAATTCGTTGTCTTTGCTTTACATTTCATCCTTGATCACACTGGCAAAGGTGTGATCCTGACTGTGCAGAAAACATTGTTGTGTCACCAGCTATGTCTTTGAGGTTTGTCACAACAAACAGAAGAATTAGGAAAGGCTGGGAAGGTTGCAGGAAATGGACATTGGACAGTTCTTGATATTGGAAATATTTGTGCTGGACAACATGTATGCTTTGCAGTCATTCCCAGGATATTATTGCGCTACATGTATACGTCTACAGCAAAGCACAGCACTTATCCATGACCAGAGTCATGGATACCATGAGTTCCATACCATAAGTTCCTCATGACTCTCCTGCCTCCTCCACTGAACTGTGAATCTGGATAAAAACCCCAGGCTTGCAGCAAAATGTTAAGTGTAAAATTGGTGTCCTTGTCTTTCTTGTTCCCATTCAGTACCTGAAGAGTCCTAAATGTTTGGATGGTTTTGATCTGGATCATAACTGTGTTCATAGAACTATGAAAAGTATTTTTTCAAATCAAATATACCTATATATACCTTGAAAAGATATCTATGTAGAAGAATGTTGAGTAAAATTAACAGAGAACAAATACAGAAGTCCTTGGTCAGTGTTTGCTTTAATTTAGGAAGGAGCAAAATAATTTTAAGCTCGGCTTAAATGGGAAATAAGTATTTATGATCTATTTAGAGAGACAAATACAGATTTTTTTTAAGTGGTAGAGCATTAATTTAGATGAAAAGAAACCCTGCTCTCTTCCTTTAACTTACCAGTACATATTCTATTTACACAGTAGGCAAGGGCCCTGAAGCTGGAACAGCTATAGTTGAGAGGATGATCCCTGGAGAGCACTTTTAGAGTCCAGGTCAACCACCTTTTTTCCTAGCAGGGCTCCTTCCCAGCAGTCCCCACTGCTCCATCAGCTCCTGCCAGGTGCACAAAAGCTTGAGAAGATGTCCCATGTGCTGCAGCACTAAAGGGAGGCTGGCGGTGGCCAGGTCTGCTCTCGTGCCCCTCAGCACATCTTGGAGGCTGGACTTGCAGCTCGTGGAGGGTAACTAGCTCCACAGCACTTGAGAGCCAGATCTCATTCCATGGCCACATCTCAGCTAAATGAGTGTTTCAGAGCTTCAAATCTTTTCACTTGTTTCTGTTCAGCAGAGCCCAGTGGCAAGCTGACATGAACTAAGCAGAAGGAGGACTTTTGAGCACATGGACATTTGCAACACTTCTGAATCAATTTTATTTTACAGTTAAACAAATAGATTTAAATCCATGTTTCTAATTAAAACAACAGTTTCCTGTGCCTCCCAACTGCAGGCAGAATCTGAATTCTGTTCTGTGATGAAACATCTCTT
>NW_005054544.1:334880-346530 GCF_000277835.1 Geospiza fortis | reverse complement strand
TGATGTAAATGCCTTTCTTAGGGTATGCCTCTCTGAAGAAAGACAAAAAAATATCAAATTGTGTAACGTTGGGAGTTAAACATTACTCCAAATTAGTTTTCCTTGTTTCCCTGCATCTTGGAGGGCATGATTTTTAATTGCATTATATTAATTTTTACAGTAAAAAATCTTACAGATTATCCCTATGTAGTGTGACGTAATGAGCAGAGTTTCGATCTTTTATGTACTCCTGCTTTTGTACAAACATTTTACACATGAGGACTGTTGTCAATATTGGTCTCAGTCCTCAGGTAAAGCAAGATGCTAACATAATACAAACCATGCTGACTTATGTTGCAAATATTTGAAGACCAGGACTCTCAGACACATGGTGTGATTCTTGGGATTGTCCTGTGCAGGGCCAGGAGTTGGATTTGATGATCCTAGTGGGTTCCACCCAACTCAGCATATTCTATGATTCTATGAACAGTGGCCAGAGAAGTCCTCTTACCATCCTACCACTTTGTTTCTGCAATTGTTTTAGAGCAATGTAAGATGATCTATGAATGTCTCAAACTCTGCAGGAATAAGAAGGTCTTTCTACCAACTGTAGGGTAATAAAATTATACAACCTAAATATCCGAAAATTTAGGAAAATTGGAGCTTCCAGACAACTAGTCTGTCTTTGAATGTTACACTGAAGGCCTGTTCTCAGAAGTTACACAATTTTCAGCCTCTTTATAGTAATTGACAGCAAGGAATTTAATCCTTTTTTACAATGGAATCCTATTCTCATTGTTGTCAGAGCAGATGGAGGCAGCTCTGCAGATGCTCTTAAACCCAAGAGATGCCTGGAGAGTCACCTCAGCTTCTGTTTGCAGGTGAACCCAATAGATTACATCTCTCTGTTTGATGTTGGTTGACTCTTGTCATGTGACAAAGTTCTTCTTAAATTTACTTTCCTGCAGGAAATAAATGTTGAGTGAAGACAAGTTCCCAAGAAATGAGTGGTGAACTGCATCTTTCCAACAATCTCAAGAGATACCTTGCTGTCCTGGGTTCCACACAGAACTGCCTCAATCTTTCTTTTTTCAGTCCTGCCACTGCAAAGCTTACCCAATTGGCTTTCACTGTCCTAATGCTCTTATTTGGCCCCACCAAACTTCCTAGAAGGTTTAAACTATAGTACACCATGAAAAGACTTGTGATTTGGGATTTGATTTCTCAATAGATCTGCTCAGAGCTCTTTGAGGACAAAGTGTCATCACAGCTCTGAAAAATACCCACTAGAAGACATAAACCAAGCCAAAGATGATGCTACAAACAGGTATCAAAGAAGAAAACAATGAAAAGGAAGAACTATATAGATGAAAAAAGACTAGAGAGTTGGTCTCAGATCTTGTAGGCTTCTGCTTAACTACAGAGCAAATTCATTCCTTGACTTTTTGCATGATTAGTTCTTAGTTTCCTTAGGGCAGAAACAGATTGAGCAGAAGGGTGTAAAACCTAACTGAAAGCACTATTCAGGAAAAAAGATTACAGGAATGAGGATAAATAGAGCAGTGCCATGCGTAATGATTGGCACAGGAATGAGTTCATTGGAAATGTAAACACAGAAAGGGACGGGCAGAGAGGGCACAAGATGAGTAACTCAGAGCGATGAATAACTGCGGAAGTGGTTAAGACTTCCTGGTCAACAAAAACAGTGATGCAAGAAGGGGTTGGGCTAAAAGGAGGAATAGGAGCAGCACTCCCCTTGGTGTGCTCAGCTGCGCCTGCCTCCTTGTGTGTGGCTCCACATCTTGGTGCTTGTTGCTTCAGTGCTCTAATGCCGATCAATAACTGACCAATAATCACGTGGTTTTGTGTTGATGATTGCTATGCTCTGGTTACTGTTACTGACTATGAAAAAAACATACAAATTAGTACTCCTGTTGTGCTCTTCATTATTGAGGCAAACTGAAACTCAGACAACCACAGCTCTTAGATATTTTTAATAATTACTGCTGAGGCAACTCAAGTCTAGTACAAATGTGCAAGCTAATTTTACAGGATTTTGTGTTCTTTCAGTAACTAGATTGATTCCTGGAGATGGATATATGTAGCTGACTTTGATCTGGAAAGGGTTTTTTTCCTGTGATACTGTTTGTTCTTCTGCTATATCACAAATTTTACTGGCAAGTATAATTGACCAAAATTCTCAACACCTTTTGTCATGGAGACCTTGACAGACTGCTGTTACAACATTGCCTGCAAATAAGCTGAGCAGTCCTTTCTAAGTTTATTTTATTTCCAAGGATGGGACATCTACCACCTCACTCTACAACATTATACTTAAGTGAATTGACGTAGTCCCCGTTCAGTACCACAGGATAAAGGCGGGATAAATGTGGCCCAACCAAAAAATGTCCTCAAATTTGAAGGCATCTCTTTGCAGAGTAAAGCCAAATTCTGTATTTGTTTATTCGCCTGCTGTTGACATAGCATAGCCCTTCTTTGGAAAAAGCTCTTGGAGATACTAAGTACTTTTGCAGTGGTGTGTTCAGAATGCCTCAACATCTACAATACATCTGAAAAGACCCTTTTCCTGGGTTCTTTCCAACACCAATTTACTACTCAGAGACAAATCAGAAGCAAAGCAGCGGATGGGTAAGCTGTGACTTTTAAAGGTTGCTTGCACTAGATGGTCTGAGAGCAGGAGCTTGCCAAACCTGACTTCTGGAAGAAATCCACTGGACTTCATAAAATATGGGATAAAGGTGTTACTTCAAAAATTACTTAAGAGCAATGTTCCTAAATGGTAAGCTGGGCTGTAGCCCAAGGTCCTTCTCAGACTACAATGGCTCTGTCCTCTCTGAGGCAGCAAGATGAGCAAAGGCTTGCTATGGGAGATTAACCTCCATAGAAAGGGGGATGAATGTATTTCACCCTTTCCAGACTAGCTTCATACCTTGCACTGATATAGGTCATGCAGGATTTGTGAGAGGAAGGTTACATGCCAGTGATAATAATGTTGCTCTTGGGTTTTTGTGGAAGATCCCAATCTGCACAGCAAGCATCTTTTAGCTCTACCTCAAGTTGCCTTCAAATGCTGGCTGGTGAAACACTTGAGTCTGAGCAGATTAGACCATATCAAAATTGTAACTATGAAACTGGAGTGCGTTAGTTTCTTGTAAAAGCTCACTGTATGCAACCATTATTTCTGCTCCTTTCTTCACAAAATAAATAAACAGAGATTTAGCATAATATACTGAATTCTTTCTGTGGAAAGTTAAGTCAAACAACAGTTTTTTATAAGATTCTGGAGATAATATATTTTTCAAGCAGAACTTCAAATTCCTTCCCACTTTGGACACTGGCTGAGATGAGTGTGATCTTGCCTGCAGCACATCGTAGCTTTTGACAGTGAGCAAGACCAAACAGAATACTACATTTGGAAAAAAATAGTACCCTTCAGAAATAAACTCTATCTTTTCAGCCATATTCCGAAATAAAAAAATTTAGAATATTGTAGAACAGCCTTAGCCTCATATAATTCAAATTTACTGATATTGAGAGATACTAGTTATTGTGCCACCTCCTTGAGAGATCCCATGCCTAAGCTCTCAGGCAGGGGTTCAGGCATGGCTCAGGGATGCATTGCACTTTGAGATGTTCACAGTTAAGTATCAGCCTCACTCACAGAGAAATTAATTCCCTAATGGGATTCCAGCTTTAAAATAATAGCACTTTAATGGAGACAGCAAAATAAAAGTATACTCTAAATAAACAAACATTACCTCTCAGAGTGGTAGTTTTATTTGTATGCATTCAAAAGCACATAGTTTGTTTCACAGGAATATAAGCATAACAATGGTGAAACATCCGTATCAGATCCGACTAGTATTCCATTTCAAGGGATTCAAAAGCAGATGCAAGAAACTTCACAGGAGGCAATGGCAGGACAACCTGCTCCAGAAAAAGTTTCTGCTTAATCCCCACCGATGTAATGCTTGGCCGATTTTACAAAACATGTACACTTATACCCCTTAGAAAAGTAATATATATATATAAAAATCTGTATTTCTTATAGATTTCTGTACAGTAATATTTACAATATATTGCAAAGATTTCAGTCTTATCTCCATATTCCAGACCATAAACCCCAGACTTTGACTTTGTACCTTTCTCCTGTTATGCCACAGCTGCAGACATTGCCCCTTGTCACAGCACTGGAGAACCATGAAACACTTGGGTGTAAACAGCAATTTGTTCTGTACACTTGCATCCCATTTGACTATTCTGTTTACATAGTTCTAGTCAAACAAAATAATTCAATTTATGGCTAGCCTTTGTCATCAGCTGCCATTTTAGACTCCCTAGACTATTGGAAAACCATTGCTAAAACTTCTGTTCAAACTGCAACAGCCCACTTTTCCAGTTTAACACCAAAGCTGGAAAATTCCACCCATCCCAAATAGTAAAAAAAAAAGAAAAAAAATTTTTTTTTTATTTTTGAGAAAAAGATAGGTAGTGGCTAGCATTAGCAAGTTCTTTTCATTTTGAAGGGTATGACTGAAAGACCCAGCAGAAGAAAGGAGAACCTCTACATGTAACAGTAACAGGAGTGGAATGAACACCAGAGCTCTCTCATCATTTGGAAAAAGCACTGAATTACCCATTCCCAAAACGTATGGGGAAAGAAGGTTGTCATCTATTTTTGTTCTGACATACAGGCAATGTGAATTATTAGCTTCCCCGAAGGTATTATTAAATAAAGGGAATCTACAGCTTAACAGGGAAAGATCTTAGACAGGTCCACATCACCTCTGAAAAAAATGGGAGTGCTTGGGATTCCTACAGAGTTTGAACAAAGCCAGAGAAATTTTGCCACATCAGTGTGGAAAGTCACCTGAACCCTATTGAACTACCCACAAAGACAAAAAGAGGGATTAAAAAAGTATTCAAATGGGTCCAGTTCTGATTTCACTAACCTCTGCCATAAAAACCCTCATCGATTTTCAGAAAGGCTGATGTTCAGTATTTTCAAGTAAATTAAACATATTCCATCCTAATATTGAAAACTCATGAGTAATACATCTTTCATCTTAACTTCTGAAAGTTGCTCAACTGACAGAGGAACAACAAATAGAAGTTTGAAAATGAAACAAAAATTTTCCTTGGAAACAAAACAGATTAATTCTCCTGTGGCAGGGCACTGGACTGTAACTCAAAAGATTTTTCCTGCACTCTGAACTATCTACAGTAATCCATGTTTTTGAAGAAAAGCATTCCTTAGCTCTGATATATAAATATATGTGTGGTACAGCATCCTGCTGTGAGCATGAACAGAACAGATACATCAGATTATGCTCCTGACTAATAAACCTAGACTGTGATCCTTAAAAACCTGCACCTTTAGTGTATAAATCTTATCATATTAGCAGCATCTTGAAGTTTTCCGAGAATCATCCTTTTATAATAATGCAACAAATATATATGGAGATTTCGTTATGGAAGAAAGTATCCACATATGCTACCTTCTCTATAAGTTTGAAGGAGCTCACATAAACTACTTTGTTTTCTCCAGCTGAAAAGTGGTTCCACAATTATTTTATCTGGAATCGTTATCTAGTAATCTTAAGAACTTCAGACATGCAGGCCTTAGTACCTAACACTAGAAACAGAAGACATTGCATTTCCAAACTGGTGCTGTAATTGAGAACTAACCATCCAAGGACTGACAAGCACATTTAAAACCCATGGAAGTGCAACTCAGGTGATATTTAGCTGACGTCGATGAGCTCTTCAAGGGCAACTCTTCCACAACCATGGTAACACAAAGTAAGCTTTTAACCTCTGCAGGACCAACAGCTGAAGTCAACATTGTGCCAGTCAGGCAGCTTTCACAGATGGGTATCACTGCAAATGAAAGGGAAAGTGGCTTTGGCCTTTTTTTTTAATTGTTTTGTGGTTTGCAATGTCCATATAGAAATGCTTTGAGTTTTTAGCAAGCAATGACAATTTGGGGTGTTTGAGGCATAGCCAGCAAATTCCATGAGTTACTGCAGAGGCCTCATTCACTAATAATCCAAGTATCACCTTTGAAAACATGTTTAGCTCAGGCAGCCCAAATGAAGCATTTTACTGATGACACTGAGTGAGGTGTTGTGTACACTGGGTGTCATCAGGACATTCCCTGGCCTGGCTGTGCCCTAACACACCTTCCTGCTTTGCACAGCCCTAGTGCAGACTCACACTGGGGAAGTGTGGCTCAACACAGCTCCCTAATACCATGCTGTAACAGCCTGCTCACTCACTGCCTAAAACTAAAGGTATTACACAATGACTGTCAAACCTTGCAATGTGTACCATGTCAGACGCAGGCACACACTGCAAACAAACTGTGCTGTTCTGCAAGGCAGAAACAATGCAAAACCTCCTTCAATACCTGTTTCCTGGAACCATGCTCCTGGAAGTATTTGGTGCTATTCTTTCTCAATGGCTGAGCAAGCTATGTGACAACCAAGCAAGAGCAAACTAGATGGATACAAGGTACACTGATTTGGCTTGCACGCTCTCAAGGAAAGAGAGGTTTGGCAGGGATTTAGCTAACATGTTTGCCAAGTATCTCAGAAAAGGCTGCCACAGTGAGTCCTCACAAGCCAAGCAAATGATGGTGAATGATGTCAGGATGACCTCTGATCAAACAGCCCTGTTAAGGCAGAGCCTTTGGACATCCAGGTGGAGTCTGTCTGCAAGGGAACACCTGACGCAGAGGTCATTGCCACTTCATTCCCACTTTCTCCCCCCATCCCTGTTGACAAATTCATTGCTGGAAAGAGATGGGTGCACAAAACAGACCTTCTGTCACAGCCTGGAATGACACCCTGAGGCAGTGAGCTGATGTTGAATATTATTGTGGATGGCAGCTGCTACCATGCTTCAATTTTCCAGGGGATTTTGTTTCCTGCTGTCTTGCTGGGGCACAGTTCACAATCTCCACTTTTCATCGCGGTCTTGGACATCCTTGGGCTTGACAAGAGTGAGGCTTCCAGGGGATGGGGGTGAAGGCAGGAAACAACGACAAAATACTAAACTTGGACAAAGTACACATAAACCAGATGAGGGAACAGTTTCTTCCTGCGTCTGGTTTTGTTCAACTTCCAAGTCAACAATTCTGAAGAAAGAAGAAAAATAGTGTCATTTGTTATTTATCACATCAGACAAGCTTAAGGTGATACTCTTAAAGCTTTTATTCAGCTGCCTGTGGCTACTGCCAACACAGTAAATTACCCTCCCTGGAGATTTCCACTTGATTAATGCCCACCCATTTAAGAATGATGAGAAACTCAAGGCTGAATAATCTTCATTCAGCTCAGGAAGGAGGATGCAGAGTGAACCCTCTTCCTAGAATCAAGCAGAACTGACAGTGAGAGGAACTGAACTGCAGAGGTCAACCCAGGCAGCTTTCTACCAAGAAACAGCAGTGACCATCTTGCTAAGGACCTCAGTTTTCTGAAGCTCACAAACCACACTCTGCAATCATCTGTCTGATGAAACATGCTAAAGAACCTGATCCTTCAACCAGCTCTTTTATTTACACAGTGCTCCACCAGGTCCCAGAGAGCTCATGAAAAATTAAACAGAGAACATAAAATATGAATGGAATGATCACTGGCCCATAAAAGCTCTGCAGTTCTTGAAAGGTGTTTTATACATAAGGAATGTTGGGATTGCAGAAATAAGGTTTCTGCCTCATTGTCCAAAGAAGATGCAACAATTTTCAAGCCTCTGTAGAAAACCAGGAACTTCTAAGGATGTGCCTAGGAACACCAGGAAAAGTACGTTGCTCCCTAGCACAGAACAGAAGTCCACTGCCCTTTAATAAGCAAGCTAAACAGGGCCAAACACTTGGCTATTGTGAAAACATACAGATACCTGACTTGATGCTGTATTGTCAAAGTGTAGAACTGAATGAAAATTTAGACCAGAACTACAAGGCTCATCTTGCAACCACATGACGATAAACAACTCTCTCCTTAAATTCTGTTCAGTAAATGTAGTATTTAACTTATGGTAACTGTTGATGACCCTTGTCCTTTCTTCTGGGTGCAGTGTACAGGTATTTTTAGCTGACCTTTCTGAACTTCCCACTTCTGTGGCCTAAATGATAAGTATGTTCTCAGTTTTCAGAAACTACCTGACAGATGAGATCCAACAGCTGAGAGTTTGCCCTAATATTCTTAAAATTAGGTTTATTAATAAGGACCCTCTGAATTAGTCTTTCCTAGGCTGTCAAATGAATTGCTACCAGAGTAAATAAAGTAACTGCAGAATAGGATCACTTGAATAAACTTGATGGTTTTTTCATTGAGATCTTTTCACCACTTTGTTAAGCTGTGTACTACAATTTTCTCTTATATGGTAAAAATAAAAAGCCATTGACCAAGCTCATGTGAGGTTACACTGGTTCAGCTCCTGGTACTTCCCACCCTCCCACCCTTGCCTTTGCCCTGCTGCAGCACCTCCTCTGCAGACTGCATGATCCCAGGGGTGCTCACCAACATCTCCTGCCTCAGCTGCAGCACTGGACACGCTTGGCAAATGGATGGGGAAAGGACCAGCTGCTCCCTCTGGAGCCAGCTCTGTGGTGATGACCTGGACCTTACCCCCATCAGGGGCATTCAGGAGCAAACAGGCTTTTATTTGGTTGTTTTTCTTGTGTGGTTCATGCTTGCTGGAATCTGCCTCCCATCCTCTCGTTTAGCAAGGCTGGCAGCTGCAAGCAGCTTCACAAAACCACCACCTTCCTCATTTTGTTTGGTGTATCTCCCTGGCCTTTTATCACAGAAGGATGACAAAGGAAAAATAATTAGTTTGGGAGAGCCCTTTCTTCTCTCTAAAATTATTTGGGAAAGGATTTGTTACATAACAACATTTCTTTTAAGCTGTCAGCCAGATACCTGAGAACATTCTAATCAGCACAGCCTTGAAAAGTTTTTGTAAAATAACTCTCTCCCTGTCTTCCTCCTCTTCCAGGAAGAAAATAGACTTTTGAGAAAAATTCTAATACTAAAGATGAACCAAATTTCACATCATTAAAAACAGTTTCAAGTAAATGTATTTTTATCCTATATGAATTAAAGGAATTTAGAGTGACAGCCTCACATCCACACGGGAATGAGGCTCAAGCACTACAATTCTCCACATTCTTGGGCCCATGTGCTCTATCAACAGCTGTATCTACACGAAATGATGTTCTTCTCATGCACCAATTACCAACTGTCAGAAAATATACACGTAATCCTTCATATCAAGACCTACTCATGAAATTTTTAAATACCTCACGGTAAGCTGTGCTAGTTATCCTAGGGGCTTCATGTACTGGAAGAAGAAAACTCCTATCTCATGGATTATCAACACCACAGGCTCTATGAATATAGTTCTCTTCCAGGAGATCATATGCAAAGTAAACACCGCTTTTATTAAACCCAGGACACTGGCTTTTACCAGAGCTAAATTTGTTATGTTTCTGTCTGTGAAGTAATTGATTTCTAAGCCTAGATCCACACTTTTGTGTTAATTATCTTTAGTTTAAAACACTGGAGCACTCCTCTGACCAAGGCGAACCGCACATCCCATTCCCAGCTACCAGCAGCAAACCAGACAGCAAAACCCACTGCAGAGGAACACCCAAACTCTCTGAAATGCCATGAGGTCACATGGAACAAACTTTTAGGGTCCCAACAGGAAGCCATGGAGGAAATAAGATTTATAGCAGGGCACTGAATCAGTTTTGCTTTTCTGATACTTGGGGGTGTCTGTGTGTAAGGAGAAGGAGAGAGACTGAAGTAAAGGGGAAAACTGTAGCAGTGTAGTGTAAATACAGTGCACTCCTGATGAGTAATAATTTCAGCAGTACAGTATAAATACTGGGTACTCCTAATTAGTAGTAGACTCGTCAGTCTGTTATCCAAATAACTGTAACTAAAGGTTGCATACATTTCCAAGGCTTTTTCCTAGCATTTAATATAGCAGAAATTAGAAGAAATAAGATATTTGCAAAGCAGGAATCTGCAAAGTGCAGGCATCCTTCACAGACACTGACTCTAATTTCCTGTGGGGGGTCTGATCTAAACCTGGCAAGCTGCAAACATTTGCTTGTTTGTATTTTGTTTTTTGTAATAACACAGATTTCTGCTTTGCAAAAAGAGCCATACCTGGAACATGTGGTACACAAAACACATTTTCCTTCAGCCCTTCCTGAAGAGACTAAGACAAACCATGAGAAGTTAACTGCTCTCTAAAAAGGAAAGAGAAACGCCAATTGTCAGGGCGAGGCTCTGCACACACCTTGAGTTCACCAGGCTCCAACGCATGCTGGATGAAGCCATCACGCCAGTTCCTGGATCACCTTATTGGTCTCCTTGGCTTTCTTACACGTGTACAACCATTTGATTATCCGAGCGTTGCGCTCAATCACCGAGGTGCTGCTGGGGACCTGCTCTGTGAGTTCGTCCTCCAGCAGCCCCTCGTCCCCGCTGTGCCGCGTGAACTCGCTCTCCGATGTTGCCACGCTGATGCTGCGGATCTTGAAGGAGACATTGTCAGACACCACAGAGAAGTTCTCTCGCCCAAGATCCTCAATGACCTCCTGCTCCAGGCCACAGTACTTGAAAAATGTTTCAAACTCAGCGAAGGACTTGGAGTAGCGAGAGCTGATGTCGGACTGGGAGCGATGGAGACCTCTCCTCTTCACCTCCTTGACGTCTTCGGGAGGTGCACTCAGTTTTGAGGGTCTCTCGTGCTCCTTTGTACATACCCCTGCCCCTTCAGTGCTCACAGGGATAGTCTGCACCGCTCCGTGGTCGCTTGGCTCACGGTCACCATCTTTTGCTGAGACAGGCTCGCTGCTCTCGGTGGCTGCGACGTCCTCCATGACTCTGGGCAACGCAGGGGAAGCCAACTGCTTCTCCTTTATGGACCCATGGAAGATCCTCCTCACCAAATTCCCCCGTGAGCTGTCCTGGCTTTGACCTCTGCCGAGCTCACATTTCTGACGGTAGATCACCAGGGAATCCGGCCGCATCTGCCTCTTGGTGCTGCGCCTGGCGATGGGGGGGCCGTGCTGCAGGGGGGCTCGGCAGGAGCTCCCGGCCGTGCCCAGCTCCCGGGGCTTCGCGCCCGCGCCGCTGTCCGGCTCCCGGCTCGCTGCTTTGCTCCCCACGGAGCAGGTCTCGCTGCTGCTCTCCGAGGCTGAGCTGAGCGCGATGACGGGGTCCTGCCTGCTGCCGATGACCTGCTGGCTCTTTACGTACTTGGCCTTATCGGCGGCCAGTCTCTCCACGGCACTTTTCCTGCCCGGCTTGCCGGCCTCCAGCTGCCTGCGGAGGTACTCGGGCCCCTTGTTGAGGAGCCGCAGGGGGAGGGAGGAGTGCAGGTCGGAGATGGCGTGCATTCCCACGGCCCGGGAGAGTTCAGCTGGCATAGCAATTTCAGGGACGCGGATCCTGCTTCCAGTCCCGAAAGGGAAGTGGGATAAGAAAATTTGTAAAAAATTTTTAGAAAGGGAAAAAAAGGAAAATTGCGGTGTAGGACAGCCCGGGCGCGCAGGCGGCAGCACCGCGCTCCAAGGGCCGCGCTCCCCGCTCCGTCGGGGCGCCGCGTGTCCCGCCCGCCCCCCGGCAGG
>NW_005054544.1:334490-334861 GCF_000277835.1 Geospiza fortis | reverse complement strand
CTGGGGCGGCCGGGGCTCCGAGGGCTCGGCGTTGCTGTGGGGACGGGGCGCCAGCTCCGGCCCCGGGGCACTCGTGGGGTTTGAGGGCTCCCCTCAGAACCGTCCTGTCCCAGGCCGCCGCCTGGGAACGGGGCGCTGCTTGAGGGCTGACCCGGCAGACCCCAGCGCATCTTCCCCTTGGGGGCCACCACCTGGCCCCACTCCCTTCGCGGCCCTTACGCGGTGCGTTCTCCCCGCGGGTTTCACTGCCAGAGGGCTGCGCTCCAGCGGCAAACCTGGGAATGATCGGGAAAGGACGGGACGGGCTTCCAGAGCACAGCGGCAGCGCAGAGTCCGGGCACGCCCGGCGGGCAGGACGGCCCTGCCCCCCG
>NW_005054544.1:323320-334454 GCF_000277835.1 Geospiza fortis | reverse complement strand
TGCCCTTCCCGGGCAGCGGCAGCAGCAGCAGGGACACGTCTGTCCCTTGGCCACTGCTGTGCTCGTGTAAAGTGTAAAGTGCAGTGGAATGGCATCAGTCCGAACTGCGTGTCGCGAATCTTTGCCCTTCGGAAACACAGGGCAGAATTCCCATCTGGGGCTGCCAGACAGAGCCACTGGCTGTAGTGTAAACTTCGAAAATTAGACTTGTAAGTCAGCTACCTGGGGCAGTTCAACTCTAACTCGTGATCTCATGTGAGATGCACTCTAATAACTGAATTATAGATAACTTTTGTTCTAATACAGAACCAAAAGCCAGTTTATATATGCAGGTTTTTTCATGCATATTTTTTACTGGTTTGGCTTGGTTTTAATTTGTTTATTACTTCTAGAATGCTTTTGTGGTGAATGGTTCGTACTTCATCTTTCCAGTCACTAAATTGTAGCTAACAAGTTTAGAAAGGAAGATATGAGCCTCCCTGTCCTCGTTGAAGTTTCAGGGTACACCGCTTTGCTGCAGCAAGGTTCTCACTGAGGCAAGAGAAAGGTTACCATCAGCCCTAGAGTCAGAGTTTGGGCTAGCTCTTCAGGGAAGACCTTCTTATAAACACACAAAACAGAAATTCTCTTACCAACATGGTTCTACTGCTGGTTTTCCCCTTAATTTTACGTCATCCTTGTTTCTAGACGTGTAGGTCTGAACTCCAGAAGCCCTATAACACAAACAGCTGCCTGTTCGCAGCAAGAATTCCAGATATGCTTGCCTAAATCATGACTGAAATTTGTAACATACCTTGAGACCACTTAGACTGAAATTGTTGTTGATATGTAGAATGAGTGCAGTTCTTTGAGAAATAACTTTTTTTTTTTTGTTTTACAGGTATACAAGTAGAACTGGTTCACATAACAACTTACCTAAAATCAATATTCTTGAAAACTGAGAGACAATAATAAAAGTTTAAGCACAGTTAATTACTAACATTGCTAACACTTACATATCTGTGATACACAGAGTATCACAGATGTGTAAGAGTGTAGTTAATATCTTTACATATTGGAATGCTTCATGGGATGCTGGGCATATAGAGAGAAGGTTGATGTTTTCTGACAATTATTCTAAACAATAAGCTGATTGACATAATGAGTTTAGTAATGAGATACTAAGGTTTAATTCCCATATTGACAAATCTGCCTTAATTTTTTCCTTCAACATTTTCCTTGGTGTTCTATGGCACTGAATAATGCAATAACACATATTCACATTTCTCCATTCATTTTATTTTGTGTTTGTTCCAAATTCTAGTGTCTTGTAGAAGCTTTAAGACCTTGCAAAAAAAAAATTAATTTGCATTCATTTGAAATAATAAGAAAAATGAACACACACAAGTATCAATTAGAGGGGTCCTATTAAACAACTACAATTCACTTATTTATCAAAGCTGTTCATTCACTCCCTGCAATATTATATAGTTTTTCTCAATATTATATTCATTCACTCCCTGCAATATTGTATAGTTTTTCTCTTTGTGTTTAGAGTTGATATACAAAACCAATTTTAAAACATTGCTTTTGATGGAAAAAAAAAGGTTTAAAAGATTTTCAATAATTGATATATTTTCCTTTCTCTTAAAATGTCCTTGGTTTAAATGCATGCCTGAAAGACTTTTGATGGAATATTTTCATTTTCCAGCCAGTTTCATCCTTGTCTCACTGACAAAAGTAGATGTGAGTTTTGATTTTCCATGAAGTGCATGTCACAAGAAATTTCTCATGAAAAATTGCAACAGCAATTTCCAGCTGACTTTCCAGATATATGAGATTCTTTTCCCTGAGAATCCTGGGTGATGACAACAACATTTAAGGGGAAGAAGGGTCTTCCCAGGGTTAGAAAACATTGCAAGCAACAAAATTCTGTCTCCCTTTAGCAAGGTACATCAATATAGCAGCTTCACAATTAAGTGATATTTTAAATATATTTAGGTCACATACTCTAAAACTTAAATGCATTTTAGTTTAAATGTGATGTTCTAATTTGAAATGCTTATATTTCTATTTTTTGAAATTAGCTCTTATATTTATGGATATACTCTTAGAGTATTTTAAGAAGAGGGAGCCCTTGTATTTCTTCCTTCTGGAAAGCAGAGAGAAAGAGACTGTTCTATGAGAGTCCCAAGCAAACCTTTGCCCCTGTCCCAGAACAGGCTTGCAGATAATAAAAATGAAATAAAAATGGGTGCAGCAGCACCCATCCCTCAGCCTGTCAGCTGCCATCAGTCTCCCTCTGGCACCAATGCATTAGACAAAGGTAAGAGAGGCAAGTCCTGCACACACTAAACCTGAGCTGACACAAAGAGTTTCCCACGGAAGGAGAGTTCTGCAAAACACCTTTGAGTCAGCTGGCATTTCAAGTTATCACAAAACACAAAGCAGTTAAATTTTATGTGAGGTAAGAAAAAACACTTCTCACTGAGTTTTTATTAATAAGGGATGTTTTCAGAGCACAGCTAGAGTCCGAGCCAGAGGAAAGCCAGAAACAGGACTGGTACAATGGCACTGCAAGCAAACAGTACAATGTGTGCAAAGCTTAGTTCATTGCTGTCACTGCTCCCACCCCATTGCCAGTGTCAGTGACACTCTGATTTATAGTGGTCAAAGGGCAAAAATGAAGTGGTGGCAGTGGGAGGTCAAGGCAAGGAGGAAAGAAGAGAAAGCCCTAACAGAAATAGGACACACCCATTTTGGGACACAGCTGTGTCCCAGCCAGGACTGAGGTTTGTGCCCCCAGCAGCTCTCAGTGCTGAGTGCAGGTGTTGCAGCCCACATCAGGGGGGGATTCACTTCCACTGTGACACTGAGTGGTGCCACTGAGTGTCCTGTTTGCTGCACTGGGGGCATGTAAAACAGCCACAACACAGAAATGAACAGTTTCCAAACAGCTGTCTCCAGTGGGGACATTTTAGGCCTTTCAACATGAAAACAGAGACTGTACTGATTCTCTCAGATTCTCTCAACAGAAGGTATAGGCATGCCTGTACATCTTCAGGCAGAATTTTAAGACTCAGAGCTTGAGCACTGTGTGGCAGAGGCAGACCCACATCACTTGTATGTCTTCTTTTAACCTCTCCCACCACTGCCAATTGCTTAGCATCCTTTTCACCATTGTGGTTTTGGGTTTTTTAATTCATTAGATAGCTTGGCATCTTAATCAGAAAACATCTTCCTCCTAAAACCAATCCAGCTTGCTCTCAACTGTCATTAGTGGGCTTCATTTTTTGGAAATTTAGGTGTACCATTTTCCAGGCTGAACAACCATCATGGATCTCAACAGGAGTGTGTAATTTACATCACAGGGATTCATGGCAACATATGGGGAGCCTTATTAGAACAGAGAGCAGAAGAAAAGTGATGGAGTATCACAGTGAAAGCAAGAGATGAAAGAAAGAACAAATGCAACATGCATTACACCAGGCAGTTACAATGGGGAATGTGCTAGCCATAGCATGACTATGACCCTTTTAATGCCTTCTTATCCATGCAGCACATCTGAGCCTACACTAATTCCTTTTTTTCATACACCTCTCACGTGCCTAAAATGTAAAAATAAAAAAATCCAACCCAGGTTTGGTGCCTAACATATTTAAGTGTGTGTTAAAATATTGAGATTGAATATTTTGATATGAAAGGGCTGATATGTTTATCTATCATGCTGTCTGATCAAATTCTCTGAGTAATTTGTAAAGGAAGAGAAGAGCCAGAGTTTTCACAGTAAAATACAGCTATGATGCTCTAAAGGAAATAAGTAATTGAACTCCCAGAACAACTCTGTTTGATCCTGAAAGGGATTCCTTGAATTTGAATTGAGATACTTCATGAAGGAATGCGTGTTACATGTGTTAAAGAAAAAGGTTCTTACTGTTGCTTCTGTCGTGTATCAGGGCACTTCTTAAATACTTCATGAATTTTATAAGCAGCATTGCTGCAATCATCAGCATTTTTATCCACACGATTTTCCTCTGTAAAGGTAGCCTGCTAGGCTAGTCTCATGTATAGTTAGCTTTGATCATAGAAAAACCCTTTCATGTCATCTAAAACTAAAACCCGTAAAGGTTTAAAGCCATCCCTGATGTTTTAGGGAACTTCCAGCATCGGTGTGTCACCCCTTTGCTGTCTGCTTGCCTGGCAGATGCCTAAAACAATCAGGGCAAAGCTTTTGCTACTGCTGTGCCAAGGCAGTACATGTCTATCAGTGGGCCTAAGCAGGTGAGAGATAGTGCACACTTATGTTCCATGAATTCACTATGTATTCACACACAGACAGATTAGGAAGTACATGAAAGGTCGCTGATTATTGAACTTCTGACAGAGAATTGCCTGTTGTCTGTTACATATCATTTATATCATGGTAGTTGGGATACTCACCTGGCAAGCGTGAGAGACAATCTTCCCCTCCCAGATTTGCAACAAACCTTCAAAACTGGATTTCTTGCTTCCCAACACAGTAGTTAGTTATAATGTGGGTCTGTAGTTCATTGTCACTCAGATTCTGGTCCTGAAAACATGTATGTTTTGCTTCTCTAATTAGAAATTTACTGAAGGCAATGGTCCGAAGATATTCATTCTATAATCTAGTGTGCATGCACCTAGGAATTTAATGGAATTTTAGTTACTCTTGCAAAGTGGAAGGATTTATCAGAGAAGGTTGAAAAATCTCACCTTCAATGTTGTTTAAGGTGTGCACTAGAGATGTGTGTTCAAATCATGGAATGGTATCTGAAAACTTCATCTCTTCCAGCACACTTGCTGACATGCTGCTATAAGCTCTCCCAGTCTCATTTTCAATGATACAGACTTGAGTGTAGAAATCAAACAGCAGGATATGTTCATATTTGAAAATCCCAGTGATGCATAGGAAGCAAACAACACCCAGAGCACTCTTCAGACTTTTGAATGTCCAACCAGCTTATGCAGGTATTGCCCCATTCAGACACTGACTGCTGGAAATCCCATTCCCTATTGGTCTTATCCATTTTCTGTAGAGTATATCAATGTTTTAGAACAAGTGGTGAGTCACTAAACTCAAAATGTTTCTATTAAAACAAATTTAGTCACATTATCATTGAGAGAATGCCCATCATAGAGCTCTTTTTAAATGTAACTGAATAAATTTGACCAATACTATGATGGGGACAACTCCTAATATTTGAAGAAACCCATCTGTCAAACACCAAAACACTGGCAATATCACCAAAGGAGCACAGTATCAGAACTTGGAATGCATGGATACGTATAACATGTGAAGACTGTCATCTGTCTAAGGTTTTAATACCAAATTGGATGAGATCATGGTATGTCTTTCACAGGGATTTCTTGTAGTCTTTCTAAAGATACAGCTAGCAGTCGTTCATTCTTTCTTATCAAATGATTGAAAATTTAAGTCTCTGTTCTTATGAAATCTATGGAGAAATGACCAGTGTTTTATCTGTACTTCCTATGTAATAATTTGGGGCTGGAAGAGATCTTGCATGGTCTCTCTAGCAGGGTCATGGGCAAGTGAACTCTGCATGTTACCTTTCCACAGAAGGAGCCAGTGCTTTTCATTGCTGAGATACCTTGATGTTTTCTCTGATTTTTCAGTGCTTAGAATCTCTCCTAGATCCCTAAGGATGTGGGTTTGCCATTCAGTTCTTGATGGACCTGTGATAATTAAAGGAGACTGTTGGAATATAGACTGTCTAAGGACTCCAAAGGGTAATTGGTTTTTACTGTTTAGGCACAAGAAATATGCAAATATAGGAAAACTGATAAATGTGCTTGTATGTATTAATGCAGCTTTTTTGCTTCTCCTTTCTAAGAATTTTCAGGTCTCCTTCAGTTTGCTGATGCAAGAGCTCCTTTTAGAGTTTAGATGGGAAAATGAACTAATTTATCAAGACAGTTGCCCTGCCAAGGACAAACGTTTTTACATTTCATAGTCATCAGTCACTATACCTCTGAAAGTGTGGTGGTTTGTTCTGTCACTTTCTGAAGGACTCTTGTACAGTTCAGACATAAAAGGCAAATATCTTCCAAGCTCAAAAGGGAACCTGCACCCTGCCCTGTCTGTATGTACAGAGGATATAGATAGGCTGTGCCTCCTAAGCCTGGCTTTGGGAATCAGCACAGGCTATTGGCTATTTCCAACTATCCTATTTGGCTAACAAGTGAGTTAAATAGTGTAGATGTTGTCAAATCACATCTGGTTTAGTCTTGAGATCAGAGAATAAATCTGAGCCCACACATGTGGATGCCATGGGACAGAGAGAGAGAAACGGCAAGCGTTTCTCACAGTGGCTTGTGAGAAGTTTTAGGGAGTTGGAAAGATGTGATAACTTGTTGACTATAAACAATTTGCAGGTAGTGTTTTTCTACTTTATTTTTCTGTTCCTCTCAAAGACAGTGTGTGAGAAAAATGTTTGTTAGTTAGCCAATAGAATAGAACCTATTGTACCACTCTATAAAAACCGCCTGGTTCTTTTGAATAAAACCTCCTTTACCTTTTCTACAATCCTGCCTCTTGCCTGTTCCTGCCTTGACCTCGGCGCAAGAGTGACACACAGATGCAATTCTGAATCCTCACTACAAATTTAATTAATTATCTGTTTGACCTTCTCTAGATAATCACCATGACATGCAGCAGTTCTGCGTATAGGCTAAATGTGAATTTGACTGAGTCCATTTGATACTTTTCAGCTTTGGTTTGGGAAGATGAGTAATTTTCTGTTACGCTATGGAGTTGTGTTTTAACTAAGCTGGGCAACATCTGTGTTGCAAGGGGGTTCTCTGACACAGTTGTTTATGTGATGAAATCTAGCCTTGTCTTGCCTTTGCATTTCAGAGTCCTTCTAAATGCACCCCAGCATGACCTGAGCTCCACATAACAACAGAAGAACATTCACAATACTCTTGCAATGACCTGACTTCAAATTCTCGATGTACATGAATTTGTCTTGAAAGTCAAAACAGATTTCTTCTAATCTGATTGACTCCAAAGATTAAATAACATCTTGGATAAAGACAGTAAAATAGCTTAGCTGTTCAGTATCATTACATCAATTCCAAAGCTATGCAAAACAAATAAACATAAGGCCCAGCATTCAAGCTTCATTAGGTTTATGTTGCACAGCTACATTAAACAAAATTACAGATTCAGTAAGATCTTATCATGCTGATGCAGCAGCTGCTCTGGACAGGATCACACAGTTATTCTAATTTGCAGGTTTTTCTAGAAAACAGTAGTTCAGACCTCTTCCATGAACAGGCCCACCCCTGCCCTGCAACCTTTAAGTCAGGTGCTAGCAAGACGCTAAGCCCTGGCTGAAAAAGCAGATTCGATGAGCAGAAAAGGGCTGGAGATTTTAATCATTCATCCCATATGACTATTCATTGTCCATCCAGTAATTTACCTGTCAGAAAATGGTTTTCTACCACTTTCTTGTTATTTTCCTTTTTTACAAGTACAGCTGGTACAGACACCTAATTTATGGCACCCTCTCTATAAACTAACCTATATGTTTAATTCTTTCTAAGACAACTTTTAAAGACAAATATGAAACAGGAAAAGCTTCCTGGATTTCTGAAGTAGATGTCAGGGCCATTTGGGCTTTACTAGAGCCTGAGTTGTGAGGTGGTGGACTAAACTAAGGTGTGGGTTGTGACCTGATCGGTGTGGGGGGTCAGGGAGGGAAGGTGGGCATTCATTTCCACACTGCCTTTGCTCTGGAGCCTCCAGGGACCCTTCTCCAGAACACACAAGACCCCTAGGTGCTGCTCAGAGAGGTTCCACCCCCAGAGCCACTGCAAAGGGGTACATGGAGACAGCTCCTCCAGGTCTTGTTCCTTGTGCCCATGGGCTCCTTCACCCTGCACCCTCAGGCAACGAGACAAATAAGGCAAAAACCCTAATAGTTGATCATATGATATTTTTGAACACCTATTTAATTTCCATTCTTAATGTGACCCATTCATTTAGTTTTTCTATATAGATTTCAGGATTCCTTTTTGTGTATTTAACTTTTCTGTAAATTGCCTTCAACATTGTTAAGCATAAAAGAAAATAATTCTAGCAATATTAAAATCAACTGATATACAAATAAATGTGATATGCTATTTACTTAAAGTCTAAGGTACTTATTTATCCCCACTGAAAGTGAGACTTCACTGGAGAGAAAAACAACTTCAGTTTATAGTTCTTTGGCTTTGAATAATGACTTTATTATTTTAATACCAGCTGAACTTAGAGGGAGCCTGTAATGTAAGCCTAATAGAAAAAATTTCTTGTTCTTAAAGAGTAACTGCAGATAGTATTTTAGATTTTTTTAGATTAGTATTTTAGATTTTAGAATTGAAGACAGTATTTTAAATTTCTCCTAGAAAATTACTTCCATTACCCCATCTGCTAAATGCACCAAAAAAGCCCCTTCCCCCCTAAAAAAAACCTTTAAAATATTTTAATGATTATACCATTGTGGGGTTTTTTCTCTTTCACATGAGATTAACTCAGTTGGTTAGAACATGGTGCTAATAACACCAAAGTCGTGGGTTCAATCCCTACATGAGTCATTCACTTAAGAGTTGGAATCAATGATTCTTCTGCATCCATTCCAATTGAGAATATTCTGTGATTCTGTGAAAGTATTTGATTATTCTATTGTCCTGTTCAGGATCTGTGTCACAAATTTTGTTGAAGGGAAGAAAATAAGAATTAACACACAAACTCAGGTCATGCAATATGTTGTAGAATAAAAGTTAGTTGAAATCCTCGTTCCTTTGGGTTAAGACTAAGTAATGAATGAACAGATAATCTGGTAATTCAGATTAGCATTCTGGATTACCAGGGAAAATATATTTCCAAAACACCATAATTATTAAGTTTTCTAATCTGGGGGTTTGTGCTCTGTGTGTGGTTCTCCCAGTAACCCCAATATGGAACAAATTTGATCCATCCAATTTTCTAGTGTTTAGCATTCAGCCCAGACTGAACTAAAGCTGTTTCCCAGGGGGTAAAAGCTGTGTGCAGCCAGGCACTGGAACACAGGGTCACACAAGAGAGGAGTCTCCTCTTGGGCTGCCTGGTGCCCCTGTGCAGGGTGCTGGCCCTCAGCACCAGGCATGGTCAGCCCTGGCTCATGGTGAGGGAGGATGGAGCAGTGCTTGGATTAGCACAACTCTTGTCCTGAGCTAAACCCATCTGAGGCTGGAAGAGCAAAGCCCAGCCTTTGCAGATATTCTGTGGAATGGGGGCAGCTCTCCAGGAGGAAGAGCAGGACCCTGTATCTCCCAGCTCTGGGTTCATGTGTTCCATGTGGCGCCTGGAGCTGCCCCTTATCTGATTTCAGCAGAGACAACATTTACTGAGCCGTTTGTGAATCACTTGACACTTGCACAGACTTGTTGAGAAACCAAAGTCATCTGCCAGACCACAGTGTTCCTGGCTTTTCTTTCCTTCCTTTGTGAGACTGCTGCTTCAGCCAACTGAAATTATGTGAGCACGGCAGAGGTGAAGAGATAGGCTAAGATGGTGAAAAATAATTGTGTTTTTGTAGGTTTCCATGCAAAAATGAAGGCTTTCTATGTATCAGTGAAGCTATAAACAGCTCCAGTTCCCACTGGCTTCAGTCAGAGATAAGAACACGAAGCATCAGGCAAGTTTGTTTTCTCAGAGATACAATCACTTAAGAAATAAAAATAACTTGCATCCTGTCAAGTTAGTCAAAGACGTCAATGCTCAATTAACCTTTACAAAGGCTTTTGAAAGGAGATAAATAGTGTAAAGAGCTAAACTTATTACTTAACTAATTATATATATATATTTTAAAATAATTTAAAGTGAATCAATAAGTAAAATATAATTTAATATTTATTTAACCTTTTTAGAAGCTTAAAAGAACTGCAGACAAAATATGCACACATTAGTTTGCTGTTGTCTTATTTGAGAGGTTTATGTTTTGTTGATACTGTCTAGGCATTCCTAGCACTGAATATGTAAATGGATACAACATGAGTGTGAGGTTGCATCTCTGAGCTTCAGTGTCAGAGCTTTGCCTTTTATGCTCCTATACAATTCTTTGAAAAGGCTGACATTATGCATTGGTCACTAGGTTGCCTCATTAGAGGTCAGAAAAGGATGATTAGCAAGGATACCAGCTATCAAAATCACTTCCAACTCCATACTGCTTTACAGAGCAAGGAGAAAGAAAAAGCACAAAATCTTTCCTTTTCTAGACAATAAATAGAGATAATAGGCAATGTTTTTAATAAACACTCAAATCTTTTTACACATAATTTTAGATGGTGGCCCTTCCAAATCCTTCTGCTAGCAGAGCTGTTAGATAGTGAGGGTCTTGCATTTCTAGCTGGTGAGTATAAATACAGCACTTCTACAGCTCATCCCTTGGAAGGCACCTCAGGAAGGCTGTGGTCTACATCTGCCCCTCCCTCACCTTCCTATCAGGGCTCACCATCCTCCAAAGCCAGCACTGACCTCTTCAGGGAAGATTCATTTTCCTCCATATGCTTATGAATTTTCCTTCTGTTGGAAACTGGAGTGCCATTTACACAAACAATATTGTCCTGCTTCATGCTGATGGTTTAACTAGCAGCCCTAGTGTACACTGCACAGGTTTGAAGCCTGGCCCCACAGCATGGAGCTCTTTGTGGCTCACCACAAGAGACGATAGCAGAGCACGTGGAAGTGGTTGGGGGCTCTGTTCTCTAGTACAGCAGCAACAAGGGTTTGCTTTCTTTGCCAGCAAGGCACAGCTGAGTTGCTCAGTGGAGCTTTGTGTGGCTAGAGGTAAATATTAGATTACTGGCAAAGTCCTTGGACTAAAGCTTTGCTCTGGGAAACGCTGAAATGCATTTACCTACATAATGTGGTTGGTATTTTATCTTAGTGCACACAGGGCCTGCTGTCCATCTTTTCCACTCACTTCTCTCTCTGTTATCATTCTCCCTCTCTTCCCGCTGTCTGTCCCTCACTGCTGTCTTTGGCCAAGCATTCAGCAGCCTGCAGGGGAGGTGGCCTCTCTAATCACATTTGTGCTAATTGGGGCCTGATGAGAGGCATTTGCTTTCCCCTCCGTGCTGATGGCTCCCC
>NW_005054544.1:277544-323302 GCF_000277835.1 Geospiza fortis | reverse complement strand
CCCTGCTCCGCCACAGAGAACAGCTGGCTGCTGTCCCTGCCGTGTCACAAACCAGCTTGCGCACTGTGCCACAGAGCCAGGACACTTGGAGTGCTCCACCAGCATCCTGCTCCTCAGGAAGAGCCCCATGCTGCAAAATCATCATTTTCTCTCACAGAAAAAACCAAAACAATTGTGTAGCATCTCTAGTGAAAAATGCACACACGTAAGTGCAAAGATTGCTGTGAAAATGTGTTGATTTTTAATTTTTTAATAGTAATTAACATAGCTTCTGAAGAGAGCCATATCTGATGGCTAAGGGCAAGGTGGGACCTCATGCACATAGAGCTCAGTCACAGGGGTAACCCACTGGATTTTCTATATCAGTTTTTATTCAGTTCAGTCATGGGATTTTCTACCCAGTCTCCTTATCATCTCCTTTTACTGCACCTTGGGTTGCACTTCTGTGTGATGTCAGATTTCCTGGATGGGATCCTGTTTGATAGGAGTACTGGAGCACCCTACATCCCAGTTACTGACAGGAGCTGATGGGACCTGGCCCAGCCTGGGTGCAGGTTGGTGGGTGTGCTTCCCTTGGGCTGTGCTGTCTGCTGATATCACCCACATGTCCCCAGAGCAGCCAGCTCTGGCATGACTTTGCCAAAGATGGAAACAAGGACCTGACCTCCAGCCTCTTGTTCCTGATGGCCCAGCAGAGCTTGTGCCCCTTTTCCTGGCTGTGGACACGTTTATGTGTGTGTACTGCAGAGGGAGAGCATCCTCAGGGCCTTTCCAGAGACAGGAGCAACGTTATTCTGCTGGAAGCACGAGGCTGCCAGGGACTCCACACTCCCTACAGCTTCAATCCAGTTCCTCCTCCAGGTGGTTTCTTCACTCCTGTTGATTAGATAATTCCTCCCTGGGGCCAGATGTAGTTTAAAAACAATCTGTGAGAAATTTTGACTTCATTCTAAGAAGTCACTGAAGGTTTTTTTTTTTTTTGCTTACAAGCAGAAGAATGCTAAGTTGGTGGCCTTTAGTTTGTAGAGCAGGTTGTGGCCATTTGGTCTGTGGTCACTGAGGACACTCACACAGAGACCCTGACAGCTCAGACTTTGAATAGGGCCTGATGCCAACTCTCTTACAAGCCAGCAGAAACAATGAGTTTTTGTCAAGTACGAATTCTCCTGAGATTGGAGGTGGGAAAAGAAAAATGGTAAAAGAGAGAAAACTGTTATTTGAGTTTTTTAAATCTTAAACTATTGTAAGTGGCTTTAATCACTATATCACTTAACTGCATCAAAGAAACTGAGGTTAGTAGAAGGCACTGAACACTCCTTCTGAACAATATTTCCTTTGAGCTGTTTATCCATGCACTGCTCTGCTGGAATGCAACCAGCAGAAATAGTATCTGACTCCTGCAAAGCCCACTTAAGGTGTATTATGTTGTCAAGGCAGATCAGTAAACTAGCACTTTCTGATCAGGAGCTGTGTGTTTCACCTTAAATCTTCAAAACCTGTCATGTTATCTGAGGGGAGAAACTGTCACTTAGTACACTTTGTCCACTTCTCCATTGTGCCTGCAGTAAGCCTTCCACTCAGGAGAGTTTGAAATTCTGTGATCAATACCTTTTTAATAACCTACTTTGTATCCATATGCACTAACTCTGTGGCTGGATTCCTTTCACCTAACAGTACCAGTGGGGTTCAGAAAGGACAACATGTTGTATCCCCATGAGTGTCCCCATGTAGGTGCCATGAGCCTAAACTGTGCCCATGGCCAGTAGAGGTCTGGTCAACACAATCACTGGACAGTTGTGTGGGTCACCCTAAAGCCCACCTCAGTTCAGATGCTTAGATATAGACTTCTGCATCATTTGAGCTGCCTGGGGGTTAAACCATGGGATGTCCAGCTGCTACCTGGAAGGAAATTGGTGTTCTCCAGGCTATGTGTCATGTTTGATGGCACCATGATGCCACTTTATACATCCTGTTGTGACTCAAATGACACCAGATGCCTACGCATAGGGAACTCAGTTTCCTTGGAACATCAGCATGACAGACTTCTATATTCTAACTGGTTCTTCTGTGTTCCCTCTCTGTTCCACTGTTGCTTGCTGGTGACATCTCTTTTATTTCAGGATGAAGTGTGTCTTGTAATACTTCTTTTACTGCATCAGGACTGCCCAGGTCACGGGCTTCCATGCTAACTGCTGCAGCTTTTCCTGGGAATATGTCTGCTCTAGGAGGGAGCAGCCTGCAGAGGAGGATGGGTGGAGCTCAGGTGTTGTGTGGACAAGGCTCTTGAGTCACAGCCTGTTCCCACACCACTGCTCCTGTCATATGACTACACTTTGCCCTTTGGCCAGGACTTTTGGCAGTTTTGTAACTTGTCCTTGGCTGGTGCTGTGGCCAAGTTCACCCAGGGTGTGGCACGGGCAGGATTAGTGCACCCCTGCCTCAATTTCTAAAGAAACAATGTTCAGAGAAGGTAAATTCAGCAAACAGCCATAATGACAGCATAATAGCCATTGTTTTGGTTTTTTGTTTTGTTTTGTTTTGTACTGGATTATACTGAGTTTAAAACAGAAGCACTGACAATTACACAGTCTTGCAGCCTGTGGACTGTGTCAACATTAAAATAATCATCTACACTTTTCTCTACCACAGGTTTTCAACTGTGGCTGACCAGCTTGGAAATCCTTTAGAGTGTTTTTTGCTCTAAGGGTATGCCTGCACAGGAAAGATATTCTACAGAAAATCAAGATGTACATTTGCAGTGCCAGTAGCAACATAAGGGTTTCTCCATTTGAACAGATTTGTTCCCTTTCCTGGTCACATCAAAACTGATGGTCAGTGGTACCTTGTTCTCCCTGTCCATGCTTGGTTGGGGCAGACATGGAACTATTTCTGTTCTGGAAGTTGTGACTCTATTGCTGCAGCACTGAGCGTGAACTGAGGTGCTGACCTGTGCTAACATGCCCTGTGAACTTCGTGCACATTGACTCCATTCATTTCCAAAATTCACTAAGCTGAATGAGACAAAGAACTTTTTGAACAAATGGTTGACCTAAGAGTCAGCACAATGCATCATTCTGTACCCTCTTCTCATAAAGAGAGGTCCTAGGAGGAAATCTCCAGACTCTGTGTTTCTGGAAGACTCCTGTCACTCTGCCTAGATGTCAGTGAGATAAAAAAAACTACTTGCATAAAAAAACTCCCTAACAACTGCAGTTTGAGAATTTTAAAAGATCTCTCTCTTTCTGGTAACACCAAGAAGACACTTTGTTCAGTGGCTATATCATAAAAATGAAGGAGTTGAGGACTTCTGTCTAAACTTTCTTCATAACCAATTCATCCACAGCCAGCTGTTTGCAGATGCGAAAAATGACTTGAGATACTAGTTTTGTTTTGTGAGACCCTGATGGTGGATCTAAGGGAGCAGTTTGTGCTCCTGTGCCTTGGCTTGTGGAAGGCTTGGAATCTGAATCTTGCTGTTTATTCTGGTTATACATTTAGATAATGCCCTGGCAGTACATGTGGGACTCAGTCTTCTGGCTGTGTCCACTGTCAAGACTTAAATTTCTGCCTTCTGGCTTTTTTTTCCAGCTGCTTACTCAGCTTGTTGATGAGACAGGTTGAAGAGGAGAAGCCACCTTGGATTCAGCAGGGCTGCTCATGCAACAAGCAATCTTCTGCCATTTTTTTTGGTTTGCTCACATGTCTAGTAGGGCTGGGCTCTAATGCAAGGATAGATTGAAGCTGCCTGCTTAGACGAAGTGTGCATACAGTAAATGATTATTTTACATTTGGCCTTAAGCTCAGCCTTTTTTTCCCTCAGGCTAATGTGGTTCCTCATACTCCCAAAACTCTTTCAGAAGTCCACATCATACAGACTACAATATCTTATATGTTATGTAAAATACATTACATCTTGCTTCCTTGAGCTACTATTTTGTTTCCACCTTCACAATTTCTCTCTGTATTTTGTCCATCCTGAGAAATTGTACATTTTAACAACAAACAAATCAACAAAAATACAAAACCATAATAAAAAAATTGCTGATGCTTTATGTTTGGTTGCTTGTTTAGCTGAGTTTCAAAATGAAGTGCTAATGGTCCCAAAGTGCCATCAGAATAGTGTGGGGGAGTTTTTCCCCCCCATACTGTTCCATTTTCAATTCTTCATAGTTCTTTGAATTTAAGTCTACTGGTTGAGATAATCCTGTGAAAAACAGAGGATCTTTGGATAGTAAAAAGCACAGGTAATTAATGTCTGTAAGGACCTCCTGAGTGAGTATACACAAGAAAGTAAAGAGTGCCAGGAGTGTCAGTTTGCTAATCGTGGCCAGGGTTATTAATGGCATTCTTTGGACAGTTAATTATTCTTTACTTCAGCTGAAGCCTAACTGGATGATAAGACCACCAGGACTCCATTTATTCTTTTTCCTACATATGAAAGCAATATGTGCCTTTAAACAGTGTGCAGAGACATAAAATCAGATAATGATGTCAGATATTTAATGTTTCTCCTCGAATATGCTGAAAAATTGATGTATAATGTCACCCATAATTAAGTAGGATAGAAACTAGGGTGTTTTGTCTGCCAAATTCATAGGTGAGGTATGTAATGGTGGTATAAGGTTCACATAAGTGACCTGCTGTGTGAAAGCAGGAGGCTTAATTTAGTGAATACGGGAGAAGGGTGGGTTGTAGCAGCACATGAAATGGGTGTATTAAAATCATATGAAGGACAACACGTGGTGAGACCAAAATCCAAGCATCCCAGTATTCTCCCACTGGTAGGGTCCCATAATGAATGCTTAGCACACTCAGGAACGTGGCTCAGGAATTCTGCCATGTGTCTGTGTCCCTCTAGTATAAGCACACTTGTTTTCATTAAGGTATAGGCTGTCTGCATTGTGCTTCTCCTTAGCTGTCTCATCCTGTGCTCATCATGCATCTTTCTCTAAACTGTCTGGAGAAATATTTTTAAATGAAATTTTCAGAAATTCTCCTGAATTGCACTCATGAGCAAAATTAAAATAAAAGTGGGAGACATCCCAGTGTAAGAGCAGACGAGAAACATGTGATAACAAACACAGGTTTTAGGAAAACTCTCAAAGGATGGGCATTAAAATTGCAGAAGGCAAGGTCTTCAAGCAGTGGAACACAGCACAGCAGGGGTTTGACATTAACATAGAATTCCACCAAAATCTGGCACTTATGATGAAATGTTTTAGCCTGGGGCTTTAGTGAAACATGTATAAGTAGAGCATGAAATCTCTATGGCAGAGGTAACATCTGTGTTTATTGGCTGTTTCCTATGGTTAACATTTGTGAGTCTGTGGTACCTTTAACCCAGCACTGATTTTTGGGATGTGACTGAGTACTGGACAGTGGGGTTGGTGTAGAAGTTTACAAACAATTCATAAAGGACAGGAGCAGCAGAAGCAAGGCATTAAAATAGCTACCTAGCTGCTGTGTATTTCATACATCTACAAACAGTACATATTAGAAAATATCAATGTGTTGTTTCTGCAATGACACCAGGGTCATAAAAGTTGAAGGATCATATGAAACTAGAAATAACTTTGAGGATGGTAAATGGAACAATAACAGTGTCTAGCAGATACCGTAATCTTAATCTTTCAATTTTTAAATTGCCTGAAATAATCAGTTTCTACATCTCTTAGATAGAAAACTAGCTTAGATGACTCAAACTATATTTACATGACATAGAATACATCTGGGAAAAGGTCTGTGACCACAGAAGGTACCACTTCATCTTGCTTCAGTGTTTCTCAGACCCTATACAGAGTACCAAATTGTGCCAATACACAGTGATGCAAAGGGAGAGGAGCCACTGCCTCCCTGCTACGGTCTTTTACTTGTCACTGTAGCACTTCACCCTCCAGAAGTGACACCATTACACAGGGAGAAAAAGGTGGTTTTACCCACTGAATCAAACTAACCTATTCTAAATTATATGGGATTTTTTTTTAGAGGCTACAGGAACATTTATAATCTCTGTGCTCATCTGAGTGTGGAAAAGGTTTCCAGCTACACCTCTCTGGTTGGTGGGGTCTCCAAAGCCAATTGTGCTAGGAGGAGGAGTATGGTTCTTTTCTGTTCTTTCCTGTTCTTTCTATCTAGTTTCTGGTTTTCTTCTACCTAGTGGGGTATAACTTTCTGACACACATTTGGGGTTTGGTATTATATTGAAAAATCAGACTTCAAGGTCAGCTGAAAATTCTCACTGCTATAAGGCGGTTTTGTTGCACATTGGCACACCAGATGCATTGCTCTCCCACACACAAAAAATTATACTCTTGCTTAAATGAGCATGCATGCTCCAGATGTAATAGCTGTCCCTGAAATAACAAATGCACTTAAATTGTCTTGAACATGGTTTCATTGACTTCAGCAGGGCAGTTCATGTGATTAAAATTAAACAGGTAGAGGCACTTTCACAGGTTGCTGTCATCAGGACATCATTACATGCCCCCAGGAACTCTACAGCTCAGTGAGATCAGCTTTCTTTTGCATAAATAAATAAAAGTTTCAAGATTAAAAAATGGTTTTTAAGAAGGAGAAGGGAGAGTGACATGGCAGGAAACAGATTTTCCACCTTGAGTGACAGATGCTGGAGTGTGAAGAGTGCTGGCATGGGCCTGTTGCAGGGGCTCAGGTTCTGCAGTCCTGGCACAGAGCTGCTGCTCCGCTCCTGTTTCAGAGGGTCCTGCAGAGCTCTGTGAGCACAGACAGCATTGTCTGGCTCAGGGTTGAGGCAGACTGCACAATTTACTGGTAACTAGGGCTGCAGTGGTCCTGGCTTCTTTTTTGTTGGCACCTTCACTTTTGACTAGAGGTTTCAGGAGCCTGGGATTTAGCTCTGTCCTGACTTACAAAATGTAGCATCCTTTCTTTTGATGATTTCTCTACTCTGAATTGTGCATTCTCCAATGCACAGTTTTAAGATAATTTGAGAGTCTTCATTCTTCTCAATTATTTTGTATTAATTGATAGCATATTCATTTAAATTTAGGGCCAAAATCATGGCCTGTGTCAGCAATTAATTTGGGCCAGCACAGAGTGATGTTATGGAGCTCTTGTATGGCTTTTATATAGTGGTGGACTTGGCAGTGCAGTGTTCATTGTTGGACTCAATCTCAAGGGTCCTTTCCAACCTAAATGTTGCTAGGATTCTACACAATCAGGTCAAATGCAGATACTCTGGCTTACAAAAATGTTATTATTTGCTGCAGGTCAGTTTGTTTGAAAATGTGTCCTAACTGTGGTAGTGCAAAAAAGAGAGTGCAAAGCTTTGTGGAGATACAGGGACAAGGCCAAAACTTTGCTGTTAAACATGGGCCAAGTAGACTTTCTTAATGATCTTTGCAATGAAAAGGAGACAGAGTTCAGTGGAAGATGGTTGTTCTGCTGAGGGTGATAAAGGTTGTCCCATATGTCTGAAAGCTTTGTATTCAAATTTATGGGTTCCTCTACCACTGCATTTTCTGTGTAGCCAAAACATTATCGGGTAATTAGTTAAAATACCTAAATTCTACTTTTTGAAAGAATAAAGGAGTTTCAAAACTGACATTTGAGCAGTGCATCAAATACAAACCTTGACATGGTTTGAACAGACATGAGTATTATTGGATGTACCCTGTTCAATGAATTGTTTTGACAGCTTATCCCTTGGAGTCTGAATGAGCTGTAACTCTTTTATACAGAGCTTTTTCCTCGGATGTTGCCTTAAGGGAATGAAAGATTGGTTTGTAAAAGTGGATGGGGAGCTGAAGGTCGGGAATAAATTCTGTTTACTAAAACATATTCTGGTGCTTAATCTAATGCTGGGTGAGCTCACTCACACAGCAAAGTCTAGAGAAAGAAAGGAGAAAAACCTTGGCAACTTCATTAAAATGATTGGTGGTATGTGCAGGAAAAGAAGAGAAGGACAAAGAAAGGTCCTGCTAGTACAAGAAGGGTAAATACTGGAGAAGATGAATTTTACTTTCAAAATAATAACTGTGTTCTGGTCAAGTATGCCCATAAATCTGTAATATAGCCTAGGGTTTCAGAACTAAACCTTTTTTACTTCCTGAAATAAATTTTTGAGAATATTTCAAGAGATCTTTTTAAGAATCCAACGCAGGAAAACCAGGATTGGTATGTACAAATTTATTCAGCAAACTGAAATAGTTTTTTTAATCCCTCATTCAATTTATTTATTTGTAAAGATCTTTCTAACACCAGTAAATTGTTATTCAGTACCACATGTTACAATTTTCAGGATTGTCCACTGACCTGAAAAGGGTATTGTCTGGTAAAGCACCTACTTGGAGATATGATGCAAGATTGTTTAACATAGAATGCTTTGAGTTTGGTTGGTTGAGTCTTTCAAAATATGGTATAGGTTATTTCATACTTTTCTACTAACATGGTGGGTTTTTTTTTTATTTTATGAGCATAGTGATCACAAAAAATTCAGTGTGGGAGGGACAGGGACACCATCCTTGGAAATATGCTGTACAGAAAGTACCTGTGGAGAGGGTGGGTCTCTGCCTTCTCCCAGCAGCACACCAGCACAGTGTTTGTCTTGCACTCTCATAGCCCCACCCAGCACTGATGCCAGCCCCTGGCAGATTTGGTTCGTGGCTGCCCTGCCGAGCATGTGTGCAGCCTCCTGCCGCTGTCCTGATGTCTGCTAATTGATAGAATCAGAGCTACACATTGCTGTGGGGAACTTTTTCAACTACTTTTTGGTCAAATTGTAGGTGACACAGATCCTGACATATTTAGCAGGAGGGGAAATGACTGCCAGGTCTCTCGAGAGGCTGCTTTGTAATTGCTCTCACTGAAGCATTGTTATTATCACTAATAGGAGGGCTGGAGCTGAGAAACAGCACTCATGTTTGGGAGCAAATGTGCAAGGGGAAATGGAGTAAGTAAGGAGATGTCAACGGTTGTCAGCACCCAAATTCTCCAGTGGTGAAAATACAGGAGATGGAATGTTAATTGCTTTCCTGGAAGATGTCTTCTAATATGGGAATTGCTCATATGAGTATTCTGCAGTCCTACAAGCTTTATTTGAAATTCAAAACGAGCTTTTCTCATCAGTGCATACCAGCTCGAGTGACTTTTAATTTCATGTTACCCTACAGACTTCCACCAAATGTTAATAAGTGTTGTACACAGCACGGGTGTTTGAAGGAGCCATCTCAGAAAAGGTTGCAGAATCACTTGTGCTATAATTTGTATTGAGATAGTGTCCTGGGATCCAAAATTAATTTGTATTTTTGCAGTTTGTTTTCTGTGTGCTTTGCATTTTAAACTACTTTTACTTACAAATCCTTCACTGCCTTAGCAGGTCACAAATATTTAATCTCTGTGGTATGGAGGGAGAAGAGATAAAGAGTGGCTGCCCAGCCGTGTGTGCACCTGCAGGTCAGGGTGCTGGTGACTGACGTGAAACAGGAGCATGTTTGGAGCCAGCTGTCTTAGGCTCTGTGTAGATACCTGATGGCAGACAGTAAGTGAGATAAGAAATTTATAGTTTGAAAGATGAGGTAAACAATGAAAAAAGTGAAGAAATTGACTCCAGATGACACCAAGTGTTATGCAGTACCCACTGCACATAGCAGTGCCTTTTCAGCGTCACACACACAAGCCACAGCTTGTACAAGGGGCTGCCCTTCTTTGCCTCTTTGGATTTCTCCCTGATGGTCCCAGCAGCAGAGATCTACCTGTGCCTTGGGGTTCAGAGCCCACGGCTCACACCTGGGCCAGCAGGGCTGAAATGAGTGCAGCTAACTGTGAAAAGGAGTTTGAAGGGCACAAGTGCCCCTTGTGCTCTGCTGCCACTGGGCTTGGGTGGGCAGGAGACCCCAGCAGCCCTCAGCTCTCCCTGCCTTGCTCACCTTGCCAGCTCCTGGAGGAGCTGGTGCTGCACTGAGGCAGAGCAAGACACCCCTGCCCTGCAACATCCCCACTCCTGCAGCCATCCCACGCTGCTGCAGCTTTCAAACTCGCGCTGCATTGATGGATTAAAACCCAGTAATAATTTACTGATCCGTGAAGCCTGAGATTTCATCCGGGAAATGAAAGAGACGTTCTCAGGATTATGCACTCCCACCATCTTATATCATCAGTCTGCCCTTTGGATTTTTTCAGGTAGCAGCTATATTAGGATTGTGTATTACATAGAAAACAGGAATGTGAAACCAAGCAAGGCTTTCAAATGCTTAATTTAAAAACAAAAATGAGCATACAATAACATGCAATTTTTCCTGATTTTCATATTCCAAAATAAGTAACAGGGATGAAAACAAGTTCATTTTCCTCTTCAGACACTTCAAATGATGTTTGCCAGCAGAAGTCACAATCATATCTTTGTCCTTTTTTTAATGATGATATTGCAAAGAGCTATATTTTTTATCATTTTGTTTAGTTTGCCTAATTCATACACACTACCCTAAAGTCTCAGGAGAAAGAAATTTGAATAATGTAAAATGCAGCACACGTCAAGACATCTTGAAAGAGATGGAAAGCCTTAAATGCTGTTTCAAAAATGGTTTTTATCAAGAAAGTCAAGGAATTTTGAATTAAGTATCCTTAGAAGATTTTAAAATTCTACACATTCCTTTAAAAGCATATTTTTCATGTGAATTATGGCCTATACAATATAGATACTTATTTTTCAAATACATTTACATCAGAAATGTATTAACATCTAAATATGAGCACAAAATAATAGCTTAATTGTGGAAGTATTTTTTTACCAAAACTAAAATAGTAGACAGCAGTTTACTAATTTTAATTCTACCAAAATTTGAATCCAAGCCTTGCTCAAACTGGAGCCTTTTACTGCTGCCAAGAATCCATAATCAGGAAAAGGAGTCTCTGGCCTACCTGAGCATTTTTGCAATGACCAAGTGTCCTGTGTGACAAACAGGTGGCAGTGAGCAAGGGAGCTGAAGACTGGAGAACAGTACAAGAGTCTGAGTCAAACAGATCACTGGCTGCAAGACAGACCACAGAATAAAAGTTGCCCACTCAGTAATTTATGTAATGATGGTAAAAGTATTTTAATTTTTGTAATGATGGTAAAACTACCTTGTTTTTATTTCATATCATTCTCAATTTTTGTTGCATCTTCTTTTTATGTATATTCTATATTGGCTTTAATATATATTCTTGTATTTTTTTCCCTGTCTGACAGCATGGTAATATTCTTTCACTTTCAAGAAAGGTCAAACCAGCTTTTTTGTCTAAAATCTTAAACAAGAACCTCCAGTCACTCTGCAAGCTTGTGCCTCCCCCATACATTGCAGTAGGTTATTAATCCCAGAAACTAGTGGTAGATGTCTTCATTTCAATATTGTAAGCAGTTGTTGCACCGGTCATTTTAACAAATTCCTGCTACAGGCTGTTTGAACCAGAACTCACTCCTGGGTTAATTACTGAAAGAGAAGAATTGGGTGAAAATGGCTCTGTGTCCATGGCAGTTGACAGAGGGCAAGAAGCCTCAGGATCCTCTCTTCCTGCACATCCAGCTGGCACATGGAGGACAGCTGGGGTGGGATCCTGGGCTGTACCAGTGCAGGAGTTTGACCCCTTGGAAGTCCATAATTATCACCAGGTACCACTGAACTGGCCAGCACATGCAAAACCCACACCAGGGCATGGCATGAACTGTCTTGTGCCATGCTGGTGTTTGGGGAGATGAAATGAAGGACGGGTGTGTCACACTGAGAAAGACATAAAAGGAGGGACTGTTCAGGATAGATTACGCTGGAAGGAAGGGAGGGGCAACACCCTGCTCTTGGGGGCACATGAGGTAGTAGGAAACAAGGCTGTAGGAAATCACACTGGCAAAACTATTCATTTTAGTATATTTGAACTTTAACCAGCTATTGACCTTGAAAACTAGGAGCAAGACTTTTGAAGTAGTTATTGGAAAGATGCAAGAGGCAATAGAGATTTCCTATAGAGGAAGCAGGTGAGTAGACACCCAGAGCCTTTCCTTTTGAGAGCTGCCTAGCCAGCCCCAGGACATGTTGAATGAAAGGCTGACAATAAACACAGAACTAAAGATACTTCTCATCTCCAGGGCTTTAATTTTACATGTACCAGGCTGTTTAAGTTATCACAGCCTCTGGAAGGAAGCAATAGGAAACTTTAAACTCCAATGAGGAGATCTTTCTTTTCTGTCAGAGAAAAGGGCAACTTAATTACCCTGTTCTGCTTTGCTCAGCCACAGTGGCGTTCATGCTGAATACAAAGTGCTGAGCAGGAGTGAGGGCTCAATAGAAGAACCAGCGCTGAGCTGATTCACTCTGTTTTGAGAAATGACTTATTATTTAGTTGCTGGTGTCAGTTTTGCCATTAGCTCTAAGGAGAGACGTAAACAATATTTTTCTGATGCACCCATCAGTCCTTCCTCAAAATGCACAGCTGCTCAGTTCTTAACTGGAGATGTTTTTATGGTGGGTTGCAGGCATTTTAACTGTCCTGCTGCCCCTTTGCCTATGGCCAGTCTCCGATGCTGTTGAGACTTTACTGGGCCTAAAACTTTGTATTTTAATGAACAAAGACTTGCTGGTTATATCATGAATCTTCTATGTACCTTCCACCCCATTTTCTTCCCTGTCAAAAGGCTCTGTAATCTCTTGCAATGATTTAGAAATTGCGAAAATAGTGATTCTCAAATCATCGTCTTTGTAGTTAATTTTCCAAAATGTACTTTTCAAAGCTTTGTAAATTTTTGGCTTTTTCTTGGTCCTTTTTTGTGTGTTTGAGGGGAAGGGGTTGTTGTTTTGGTTTGGTTTTGGGTTTTGGTTTGTGTTTCTTTTTTGAAGGATTTTAGGTAGAAGTTTCTATGTCATTAAGTCTTTTATGCAGCAAATATAAACCAGATTCTTGTTGCAGCACACCCCAAATAATGTGAATGACCGCTGTAGAGATTTAGCCTTTTAAAGAGAAATTGTACAATATTATCAATGGACATGTTGTCTGAAAAGCTAACTTTTAAATTTCTTAATTAAAAAAAAAGAAGGATCTTAGTCTGCTATAATTGTTTTTCACCTATTCATAAATATGTTAATCTTTATAAGTTTATCTAATTCTGCTATGGACATTTTGTTATCAAAGGGAAAAAAGAAAACAGAAGGCTTTATGCATGTCAAAGAGCCATTTACAAAAGAACATTTTCTCAATCTCACTGAAATTTCAGACAGGGAAATGGAGTCATTTACGAAAGGAATTCTGATGTCAGTATTGTAAAAATATTCATTTTTCTCGTGGTGAAGGCTCATAAACTTGGAAGTTTTTAAAGGTTTTCTACCACCAGACTAAAACCTGTGAAGAACTCCTGGACCAAGGTACTTATTTATTATTCTTCACTTTTGATATTTTATGACCCCACACTGACTAGCCAAGTAATTCTATCAATGCTAATTCTAACCAGATAATCAAACAAAGTGTGAGTAAAAACATTGCCACTGTGGGACAACATCCCCTCAGAGACCTAACTTACACTTCCCTTCCTCTGACCCCTTCTTCTGGCTCTCATCTCTGTCCTCCACATCCTGTTACCACAGAAAACATATGGCATGACAATTCTGGGGAATAATCTCTCATGAGAACAATTTCTGTATTTGAAAGAAGCAGATAAGCTTTCAGGAACCCAAGTCCTTCTTTGGACATAAAATTGAAGCCCTGAGCTCCAGAGGTAAATCCTAGCTACTTTGTTATTAATTAGATGAGTAAATCATTTAAGACAGCTGAGAGTGGCTGGCCAGCTTCAGCCTCAGGAATAGCATGGGGAATGCTAGATAAGATAAGAAGGTGATTATCACTTACTGGAGAAAAAAAATAACAGGTAATGTATTGCCTAAGGAGGAGGAGAAGGTTGATGGGGGGAGGAAGGAGAGATTCCTCAATGTTCCATTAAAAATGTTCCATTAGAAAGTCTGTTGACTCCCATTTTTATGGATTTGAGTTCCTAACATCATCTTTTTTGTGTTTTGTTTACTTTGTAGGGAACACCACAAAAGAGGAAGCAGTGAAACAGAATAAGAAAGCACTTCTCTGTGGCCTCAGGGTTGGAAAGCCATGCTACTCTAGGCCAGGACTCAAAAAGGATTTGCAACACCTAAAAAGTAGAGACAGAACAGCACTGAAGAAGAAAAAGGAAAATAAATTTTGGCTGTGGAATGAGTCATTGTTTGAGGTGGAATCAGCTCCACAGCTGGGCAGCTGAGGGATGAGGTACAATACATTGATTTTCAGTTATGAAAATGTCTCACAGAGCTCTTTTATATGACATTGGATGCATGTACCTAAAGGAGAATTGCCAATAACAGCTAAACGGGAAAGAGGAAGATTCTTTATAAGAAAATAGATATAACAAAGATTATGAAGATGTATTTTTCCAAGAAACCATTATTGCAGGGAGGCTCTAAGTGAGATAAACAGTAAGACAGCTTGTTCATTATAGCACACTGTGCATTGTATATCATAATAACTGCATTGTACTGATATTCCAGCGCTTCCAAGAAGCTTTACATTGCTGTTTCTCTTATTTTCTCAGTAGGCTCCTGATTCAGGGACGAGATCATCCTGTGCTAATAGAGATTGGAGCACGCAATCCTTGAAATGATTTGGCTAGTTACAGTGCTGTGGAATGTTTTCTCACAATAATGTCTATTCTATAGTTTGTCTTCTGACTGTAAATAAAAGCCATTAACAAGCCTTATGAGTCAACACTTTGGCACAGCTCTTCTTACAACACACCTCTCTATATGGAGATTGTCTGATTATGCTTTATATTCTGACATTTAAATAAGCATATTCTGAGCTTTATATTCTGAGCATTTAAAAAGCTCCTTAAGAGCTCAAAGCACAACAGCACAGAATAATTTACTGTTGTTTGAAGAAGACTTTCAAACAGCTCTCCAGATGCCTCTGAAGTGAGTGTTGACTGTTGGTGTGAAAGCTGGAGGATGGTGATGCCCAGTGTCAGGAGACCTCCTCAGTATGTGGGATCAGCCTACTTCCATCAATCCACATGAGCCACAGGCTTGGCTTTTTCCATGCTATGTGAGTTATTTGTAACTACAAAGAGTGTCATGTTCAATGACCAGTGGCAGAGGCAATAAATAAAATTTTAGAAACTTCATCTGTACCTCACTCAAGTGCAAAAAATGCCCTAAAATAAACTTAGCTTTAGAAAAAGAGAGCTGTCCTTTTGTATCTCATATCTGAGGATATTTCTCCAGCTCCTCTGGAGTTTCCATGTCCTTTTTTGTCTCAGGGGTATTTCACAATAATAGGAATCTTCCAGCAAGAGTCTGAGTAGCGCCAGAGATTCAACAGAAAAGTGGACTGAAGTGGACTGAATACAAGATCCTGAGCTTTTCAGCTTTCTGCAGTACCAAAGAATTTAAGTCTAGAGAGAAAACCTCCTTTTCCATGCTAGCAGGCCTAGAACTGGGTTCCATGACTCCTGCAGCAGTATCCCCCCATCCCTTCTAAAGCTTTGCCCCTTGCCTTAGCATCTCTACCCATCAGAAGGAGTAACCAAGCACTGCTCCTGCTCTGTTAAAACCCTTCCTTGCTCCCCATTCCAGACTGAAGGCTCTTCTCCAGAGAACAGACTGAACTACATCAACACAGACCCGCTGGCAGCAATTGTCTTCACCCAATGTGAATTGGCTGGGGGACATGAATCTCACAGCCACTGTGGGTCATGGGACGCTTGCTTTGGGAATTTAGCAACGCCCAACAGGAGCTGTGCCTCTCTGCCACTCCTTCCTGTGAGAATTGGGCACCGAAGGGTCATCAAGAATGTGAAACTTTTACAGCAAAAAGTAGAAAGGGAAAAGCAGAGTTTTCTTCAGCAGTGTAGTCCTACACAAAGTCTTCTAGTGGTGTTTGAACTGATCCAAGCTGGTCTTTTACTCACAGGGTGTTTGACAAGAGCTACAGCTCTTGAGCCAGTCCCAGCTGGAGTCACTTGGCACTCTGCTCTCCGCTGTGGCAGGTGTATGTGCCACCTTTGGCTGGCATTATTCCCAGAAATACCCAGGGAGTACAAGTGATACTGAAGAGACACAATATTTGTGTTATATGCTTTTCCCCAAATGTTTTGGTTCTTAGACTGTGTCTGCTAGAGCCTCCAAAGCTGTCCTGGACTTTAAAGTTATTTCTCTATCGCAGAAAACTTTACTGCTCATAAACTACTGAGTTTTAATGGGGCCATTAGTCACTTTCTGGAAGAACACAGTTCAGTAAAGTGCACTAGGACACAAAAAATATTTCTGGTAGAAGACACCAGCATGAAGGGTGATTCACCCACAGGAGGATTACAGTAAATTACAAAGCAACCTGGAAAGCTGACAGCAGGGATGAACACAGGAAAGCAAATGTGATTTTATATAGTAGGAACTTGATATATGAAGGGAAATTAAGATCAAGTTTAGAAAATGATGACTGAGCATAATCAAGCTACATCCATCTCATTAAAGCAAGTTTATTTTCAGCTTGTTACTTTGATATAACTTTCTTATGTTTTCATGCTATATCTTTAGTCTTTGATGAAGGAAGCTGAATAAAACTGTCCATCAAAGAGGGTTTATTTTACCCATTTTTTGAGATGTGTGAGCCATATTTACACTCCAACAGCAGGGGATCTTTCCCACAATACCATGACCTGGAGGATTTTCTAGCCTGCAGTAACTGCAGGTGCATGCCTGAGGCTTCTGCAGGGGCAGATCAGGGCATCCTGGCAGCTCCTCCGGATGCAGGAACACAAAATGCACCATGATTGGAAAGAAGGGCAGGAGCAAAGGCTGTGCCTGTGCACATCGGGAGCGCATCAAGGAGAGTGGCTTGGGATAAGAAAGTCTCTCTTCTCCTCCATGCCATTATCTACAGATACATTCACACTGTGGGTCACTCCATGAATCTTACCTACTTTCCCAGAAAACTACTATCAAAAAGGCTTTGCTCTTTGAAAGTTAAATAAAAGAACCGGGTGCATAGACTGAAAAGTCTTTGTTACAGAAGGTGTAAGAAGTGGGCTCAAGTCTCACCAGGGAGTTTGCTTACAGAGGAAACACTAAAAACTCTCTTCAGCTGAGTGACAATACAGTAAGATGAGAGAACACTGAAAACCCCACATTTTGTGGATACAAAGCAGGTATGTGTTTCCTTCAGTTGTGGGAAGTAAGGCTACACCTTTTACTAGGTACTGATGATGCTCTAAAAGAGGATTTTAATAGAGATTTACACATGGCTGAAAATCTGGCCTATTTGGCCAAATACTGTTTAACAGAACTCCTCCTGCTATTACTGAGAATGCCATTACCAAGAATAAGCAAACTCGCTTTAACACAGAATCAGCCATCACTCAACTGTTTCTACACAGCTCCAGGTGAATGGAGGGGAATTGGATGTTCTCCAATGGCTCTTGTGAATTTGAAAATCTCTTTGGCTATTAGTGCATGGATATAGCAACATCCATCACAGTATTAAACCTATGCACAAGTGCTTGGAAAAAACACAGTCAGGATGTTTCTTTGTTCCTATGTATATTTAATAATACATTCCCTCCTGAGCTGCCTCCTTTACATAGGAGTATCTGCCTGCAGAGCAATGCGCTGTTGCATTAAAGCTACAAAACATGCAGACATCAGCAATATATTGGTTTCTGGCAGCAAGGGTTCGTCGCACCTTGTTAGTAAAGAATTTCATTTTCAGCCCAGTATATTGAGTGCAGGATGGGCTGGCCCCTCAGGCTTCAAATTAATGTTTTAAATGAGACAGGAGCATTCCAGGGAAAAGACATTACCTGAAAATCACACATCTTCTGGCATATAATTCTACTCCATAATTTTGACACCTGAATTAAATCAAATTTGTATCTCTATTCCTATTTCAGATGGATATTTTTCTAGGTTTCTGACATAGGAATGAAGGACCAAAGGAAAGAGATATGCAAAAAAAAAAAAACCAGAGAGGACTTCCATTTGCACATAACAAACACGTTATAAATACGAAGACAAAACAAAGGTTCGGGAATTATTCTAGAATAATCACCAGGACTTAGAGACAATAACAGAGCCTAGAACACTGATCCAAATGTTTAACAAGATGAAAATTTCAAAATCTGGATTCTTTTGCATTTCAGAAATTGTGTACTGAGAAATTTGAAATGAAGATAGATGATTTCTTAAACCTGCAAATTTACTGAAGGTAAGGTGGAAAGTAATTGTTTTATAATCATTACTGCCCAGGTTTTCTTGTTATTCTTTCCTTTAACCAAGGAAAAACAGATGAATCAGTACAACTGTAGGGATTTTATAATACTTGTATGCTCTATTCCTCAGGAGGACTCATGACACAATGAGTAAATTTTCCATTGTCAAGGTTTTGCACAGACTACGTCCTTGCACATTAAAATAGCATGTCTGAAGATTAATGTGCAACAAAAAATTCAATTGCAGACAAGACTTTAATGACATTGTGCACAGGGCTTTAATGTCTTATCAACTCTGATTTTGGAGCCAAAAATGGCATCTGCCATTTTAGAAACACAGAAATAACAGTGCACTTTAAAGGAAGACAGTCTTTTGTTAAAGGAAAAGATAATTTAATTTTACTGGAATAAAGGGGGCATAAAAAGAAGTAGGATCTACAATCATCTAGGCTTCATGAAGTGTGAAACCCAAGATATAACCCAAACAGCTTCATATTGTTTAAATCTAGGTGAAAACAAACACTTTAAGGATTTTAGATTTTCATACCATTTGAAAATGCAGAAGGCTTGTGTAATTTCCGTGTTCCACATTCACTCTTTGCTGCTTTGTCATGTCTTTTTGTAGCATGAATTCTGATGTGGTCGGAGTGATGCAATGCAGCTGATAAAACAGAGAATTCTGTCCCTGACTTTCAGTCTTCCTAAGATTGGGTGCTGGAGCTACTGATCAACAGAAAAGGTAATTTATTTACATACTGGATTTTGGGATGAACAGTGAGCACAGTGCTTGTACACAGTACAAGGTGGGAGAGGATGTTGATTCTTGTATATGTTCACACAAAATAATTTGACTCTGCAAAAATTATAAATCCAAGTTCCAACTTTATGACATGACATTACAGTATAAATATGCTTTTTAATTCCACTTTGGCAAGAGCTTGCTAGTGGATTGCCTAGGACAGATCCACAGTCAGTGTGAACGAATGGCCATGGGGAATTACATTATTTTCAAAGAAATTTTAGTCCTTATAATGATAAATATAGGGAAAAGTCAACCTTTTTAAAATGCTACTGCACTACCAAGGTTCCTTTCTCTGCATATTCTGGATACTCAGGAATTCAGACTAAAGAGGTGTTTAAATCACTTGTGCTCACTTGGCATCACTTGGGAAAAATGAGGGTTCACTTGGGAAAGACAGCAGCACAGGGCAGGAGAGTGACGCCAGGACCTCAATCCACAAAACTTGCTTTTCAGACGTTTTAGCTGCAGCTTCAGGTGAACTTAATTGAAATGGTGATTGTTCACTGCTTCTTGTGAGTCTCCCCACAATTTCAGATATGTATTTTGGAGGTTACTTAACACAAGTTAAACATGTGGGACAATGTATTGGTGTGTGCATTAGAAAATATGAGAAGCATTGCAAAGCCTGGTTTGATTTTATGCAGTGTAAGCATATATTTCTGTGACTGTTCCTTAAATCCTGATACAGTAATTCTTCACATAAGCTAGAATTTATTTTCTTCTTGCTTCATGTGATTAATCTTTTAGTGAAAGAACTAAAAAAAAAGGTTTCTTTCCACATTGATTATCATCCAACATCTTAGCTCTATGACGCAGATGAATTACCACGAGCTTTATTTGTAGATGCACGGTCTTGGCAAGCACAGCAGGATGTGAGAAGCTCAAGGTCAAACAGTGAGACAGCACTGAAGGAGAAAACATGCCCTGCTCATCCTGATTCCTGTTCCAGCACCTCTCGGCTGGTTCATCATCCAAATTAGTGTGGGCACAAAGAGAAGGCTTAAGAAATATGCCAAAAATCAGTGTACCTAGGCAGATGATAGAAAGCAGAGGATAATGTATCACGTCTTTGACTGCCTCCCCCTGCCCAAAGGCAGGCTTATTTATCTCTGGCTCTGCCAGTTCTGTTGCTTTTTTGTGTAACCTGTTCTTAAAACCAACATTGGCAATCCCCTCCCTTCCTTAGGCAATCTTTCCTGGGAACTGGGCTGTACATCCCAGGTCTCCAGATTTGCCTTTCATTGCAACAGTTCTGGGGAACTGCCACTCACATGCTGACTTGTTGTGGCTGGTCTTGATAGAACCCCCGAGATAAGGCATTGTGTGGGCTGCTGCCATCCAGGGTGTTTTGTCCCCCGTAAGGCTGGGGCAATGAGGGAGATTTTGCATTGGCTGCTGAAGGATGGCTGTAAATTGTCAGTGTGCACGTAGAGGTTTGCAGGTGTACATAACATAGATTCGGGCAGCCATAGCCCTTTGGCAAGAGTTGGAAGGTGCTGTGGCCCAGATAGAGAGCTGGGATAATGGTGCTCTGGGCAGGCACAAGTCAGCAAAGGCTTTCAGATGGTGTTTTGAGAGAGCAAGAGCCCTGGCAGCTTTGGAAGCAGAGGAAGGGCAGTGTCAGGAGTGAGCAGGGAATAGGAGGGAAACAAAATATTCAAAAGTATGTAAATTTTAAGATGCTACAATACAGAAATTATAGGGCTTTTTGGGAGAAAACCTAAGGGATGGTTTTCAGCCTTACAGCCCTAAGAGCAGAGAATAAAATATTAATACATACAATTTCTTTTTCTTTTTTTATTGAGTCTAAGTGGGTGCTTTCTTAATACCACCCCCTATATACCCAGTACTTATTCTGTCTAAATATCAGTACATCAGTTCATATCTGTAAATCAAGACCAACATGTGTCTCTGAGCCCATTAGCCATTCCTAGTGACTACATCCATTGTAATGAATATTGTATTTTAATAATTGATGTTTCACATGCCCTATTTTTCTCTTTGCACTGGGACCTTCTCCAAATGCATCTGAAGCATTCCTGGTAAATGGAAGGTAATGATGAAGTGAAACTACATTGTGATCTTTTCCCTTTTGTTGATGGTCAGAATTTACATGTTAAATTAGAGTCAAATTTCAGCTCAGTCACTGGATTCCTCTTACAATGCTAAGGAATTGAGGTTTTGTGATACCTTCTCCAAATTCACTGGAAAGGAAATAATGAAACATTCATGTAAGTAAATTACAGCTCCACACCCTATTAGTCATAGAACTTGAAAGTAATTTGAAATCTTGAGTATATATGAATTATTGAACAATGAGTGAAAATGAAAGAAAATGGGGACTATAACTTGCACTTCCACCATTTGTGTAAATTGCTACTGTGGTGCTTCTGTTCACTAATTTCAGGGCAGTGTTGAACGAAACCTGTAATATTTAAAAACAGTAGGAGCCTTATTACATAGCAAAGCCAGAAGGCAGCAACAGATCAAAGATGAGAAAGGACATGAAAGGGAATGCAGATGGTTCCAGTTGGTCCCACCTGAGCTCATGGGTAGGTTGAGCTCTACACCTCTTCTAGTTGCCCTCCTTGCATTTGGCTGGTGGAGAAGGACACATTAACACATTTTGTTAAAGACAGCTGGGGCAAGCTGAGAACAAAGGTGTGCCCCAGCATCACCTCTGGAAGTGGATGTGAACTCTGTCTAATGGTTACCATCTATGGGATGAAAGGGTGAAAGATTTTTTAATAATACAGGGATAGGCACTGCAGAATAGCTACATAGGGGTACAGATTCAGCTTTCAGAATAGGTGTATGCGTAATCTTGAATTTTGTAAAAGATCTTTTTTCCTGATATGTAGGTTTTTACATATTCCCAATTTTTATTGGGAATTTTAGGACCATTCCTTAAAATTTTCTCCTTTTCTTGGTATGAAGATTTGAGTAACACTTTTTTTATGTCCAACATCCAAGTCTTATTCAATTTTCTCAACTCCTCAGCACCTGTACCTTCACTCATTAGCTCTTCCTGTGTCCTATAGATTTCTCTTCTGGAATAATCTTTAATATGGGTTCTTTTTGTTGATCCTTCTAGTTAATTTAACCCCACATGAGGCAAGACTAACTTCTGCAGACACCACTTTCATGGTAGCATTATGTTTTAACAAGACCAGATACACAACCTTTCTTTGCTGAGGAATGTGTTTCTCAATTGCAAACAAATTTCATTTCCTACCTATCAAACTAGATATCTGATTTTCATGTCTAATAGATATCTGAGAACAAAAAAACCTTCCATTGTCATTTGTAATATTTATATTGCTATATTGTTAATATCTTTTCTATAAATAAAGTACTTAAGTAACCTTAAGGAATTTTTTTCCATGCCATCACTACTACTGACAAGATTACAGCAGACTGCTATTTATTTCTCTTTTTTATTTCTCTTTTTTCTCTATTACTCAGAGATCAAATCTTGATTGCTTTTTGATTGTGGTCGAGTTTTCTCTGCAGTATTTGTTCTTACATTCTGCACAGTAGTTCCAATTCCCAGATTTTATTTTCTGGACTTCACAAACTTCTTGTCTATTAATTTCTCTGTTGTTTCTCACTCGTATCTCTTAGTTTCCTACATGGAAACTCATTAACCATACCTTCTATCTGATGACTTTTGCAAGAATCATTCTTTCTCCCAATTCTGCTTCCTCTCTGCTCTCCCTTCCTTCTGTTTTTTTTTTCCTTTCTGATCAATAGCTGGGGTCTCCAAGATCCTCTACCAATCTTCTTTAGTCCATAAATTAAATTCATAGTCATGCACAGACCTCACACACAGACTTTGATAGAGTTCAAGAGGAGTCCTTTCTCTACAAAAGCTTTCGATATTTTCTAATGAAAAACTTTCTTCTACTATCAAACTTTGTGCTCTTTTAATATTTATTGTTTTGACACATCACTTCATTAAATCCAGCCAAGCTTCAAATGTCTGTTCGTAAATGAGTTTTCTAACCCTGTCTGTACCAGAACTGTCTCTTGGCTGCTTTATCTCAGAGGATATGATCTTTCAGTTTAAAGAAAAACTTAGCCTGGCAAAAGGCAAAGCTGGAAAAGGCAGACAAATTTTACATTTGTTAATTTTAGAATGAGCCGAAGAACCTTTTTGGCAAGTACAATCTGTACTTTTATAATGGCCACACTGGCACAGCCTGTGTAGCACTGGAAGGGCCAAGTGGTAAGTTCTCTCTGCAGTCATGAAATGAGATACTGGCCCTTGTCTGTGAGGAGGCACATGAGCCTCGGGGTGCTGTTTGCTCTGTGTCACAGGAGACCTGTGTGAGAGGGCTCCAGGCAGCCCTTTGGAGACAGGCCAGGCAGCTCCCTCTGCCAGTCCAAATCAACCCTTCACAAACAGGTTAGCTTGTGCAAGTTATCTGGCACCTAGACAGAAGTCAGGCTGAGAGGAAACAGGAGTCCTTTGTGAATGTCTCACAAATAAGAAAGGAAACTAATTTAATCAAGCACTCTAGAAAACAGATAGTAGGAGCAGTTTCAGTTTTAAGCCTTTTCAGTCTTACTGAACCAACTGTAAGAATATGAATACAGATTTACCCAGTTACAACTTGCTAGATATCTTTTGCAGAATCATTGTGCCATTTTTTGATAGTTAATGAAGTCCTTTAGGTATCAGGGCTCCAGGAAGTGATAAGACAGCTTGTGAAAAGGCAGCTTGGGCAGTTCAGGTGCTTGCTGCTTGGTAAAGTATTTACAGGATGCCTTTGGTTATTCCAGGTGAGATGGACTGCACATTGCCATGCATACAGTGGCTAGGTAGGACTGGCAATTCCTTGAAGAAAGGTAGAGCTCTAAGAGTCCAGGAGAAAAGGGGGAATCTTACTTCTCCTTGTACCTGTGTGAATATAATGCATGACTTCTTGATTTGTAACATGAAATTTCTCTGCATGCACTTCCAGTGTGACTGAAACGCTGCTGATTAAAAGTATAACCTTAAAAATAAAAGTGCACCAGAGCTTTTACTCTCCAACTCACCAAGAACATTAATCAATGCTCAGCAAAGCCTCTTCATCTCACCTCTCACCTCACCTCTCACTGTCACCTCTGGAGAAATCACAGAATAACAGAGTAAGTATCTGGCTTCCTCCTTGTTTAGGCTTTTAACCTCATTGTGCAAGCCCGGGGAAGATGCTGCAATGATGTAAGTAGGTAAATTAAAAGACTGAGAACACTTCTGGTCTCTGTCCCTCCTCCTTTTTTTTTCCATTGCCAAATTAAGAAAACATATACCAGGACTTTAGTGAGGATCAAGGGGTTAAGAACAAGAACATGACTTGTAGACCTGAAATGGGACTTATATTGCTGTTTTCTGTTCACCAGACCTTTATGACCTGAAATGAGGCTGTGGGAATTCAGTTTGCTTGCATGGGGCATGACGTGTACAGGATGAATTTTTCTGTTGTTATTTAATTTAGCACTGCAAAGCACCCACCAATTCTATTTGAGGCTCCATCAATGCTCTTAATGTTGCCACTGTGGATAGGCTGTTTATTTCAACAGATAGTCCTCAGAAGCTGATAAATTTAAAATGTTGATGCAAGTGTTTGAGATTACACCACCAGTGCCAAGCCAAAATAAGACTGAGATAAGTGGAGCCATTAAAAACATAGGGCATTACTGCTGGAAAAATTTCAGCTTTTATTTAAATGACAGCACATGCAGTTTACTGAAACTAGTAGATGGAGATGTTTCCCTTTTTTTTTCTTCATTATTTGTTTTTCATGATCAACATTTCACAAAGAGTAAAAAGGGTAGCAAAGGTCTTTTTCATTCCTTAGTTTTAATTTTCTGACACTGGACATGCCAGCACCTGTGTGTGAATCAGTGCTCACCTCCCACCACACAATTCCAGAGGGCTGTCCAACCTTCTACCTGTTCTCACTCAGTGCATGTGCTACCCAGACACTGGACACTGCTGATGGTGTGGAATAGGGCAGGGCATTCAGGTGTGGCACATGACTCACTGCTGAACCATCACATCAGCTGTATTAGTGCTGGCCCCTAACCCATACAAATCCTATTTAATATATGCCTATTCAAGTATATGAAAGAAGATGGGCATAGTGAAGATAATATGAAGAAAAGGAAGTATTATGCTCACAGCAATGCTATGGGCCCTTGCTGTGACAGACACAGAGCATAGCTGGTGCTGTAGGGACACCCTTATTTTACCTGTGATACACCAGGACACTTTCCCAGCTTTGTTCTGCAACCCCCCACTGCAACTCTTGGCAGCACCTTGCTTTTATTGTGGTGAAATATCTCTTTACACAAAGTGCCCAGGGACACAATGGAACATTAGTCTCTACTGGGAGGCAAGTATTAAATACCATGCATGAAATAATAGTCAACAGTACCCAAATGGATTCCCATGGGAGAGGGAAGTGCTTCCCTGTTTCTCCAGTGCAGGTGTAGGCACAACAGTACCACCTTTCTGATTCTTCCTCCATAAAAATGCCCAAAAGCCAACCAGTTCCCTGTTTCCTGGGAGAAGAAGAGCCTTTTCCCCCTCTGAAAGGCATCTGACGCTTGCTGATGGCAGAATATCCAACTCAGTCAGTGACTGAGGCTTTGAAAGCAGCCCTTTTTGCCCTGGAAGTTAATTTAAAACGAGCTGCATTTTTGATGCTGTCAGAAAGCTTGGCTGGTTAGTCCTCAAAGGTTACGAACAACAGGAGAGAAGGGAGGGTTCCTGTTGTGCTATGGCAACTGTCACAAACTCGTGTACACATTAGCAAGATCAAACGTTTGCTCAGCCTGGGAAAGAGCAGGTAAACACCACACTAATCCCTCTGGAGCTGTGAGACACACGGGCTGCCAGCATGCACGGCTTTCGTCAGAGATGCAAGAAGTCAGGCAGGATTTGTTTCTCTCCTTGCAGTTTATTTATTCAAGGTTTGTGCTTTGCAAGGCTGCCCCACTTGTTCCTTGTCATGCAGCTGTGCTGACTGAAGTACAAGGGAGTGTGGCACAAAGGCAGAAGGAAGCTTCAAGAGGTCAGCTTTGCACTAGAAAAGCAGAGAGCAAGCTGATAGCAAGTACCAGGGACCTGTAAGTCCTGGCTGCAAGCTCTGTGCTTCCTTAACCATCAGACCTATCTGGCTCCAGCAATATGTTCCCAACGAGCTGAACTGGGGGCTGAGGATGCATTTATAGTAAGGGTAAAATGCCTTTGAGCTGATGTAGAAAGTACATCCATCATCATAAGTGATCTGGTGCCTGAATCAGGGTTTCCCCATGGACACTTTCTTTCCTTTGGGATCCAGGTTCCAAAGGCTGGGTTTTGGTATGATCCCAGAAAAGCTTAAAAGGATACTGGTTCACTTGAGAGAGAAGTGACTAAGGTTAATTTTATATCCTCCTAACAGTACTGAAAAAAGCCTGTGAATCTGTACTAAAATCTGAGACAGTACTACAGGCTGTGCAGAACACAAGCACAAAATTGCGGTTAGCCTTGCATGCATAATTATTTTCAGGCTATGTGAATTAAAGGAAAAAAAGACTCTGAAACATTACTAAGTATTGAGGTGGACATCTCACAGGTGCCTTCACTTTGAATCAAACCAGGTGTGTACTATGGAGGAAAAAAGGTCCTGAAGAACTGAAAAGGCAATACGAGATTCTGATGACACTGGAAAGCTGCTTCCTTGTTTGTCCAGATCCATCAGCATCTAAGGAGCAGTGGTTTGGCTTAGCTGCCTTGGAATGTGTTAAGAGACATTGTTTAGGTTTTCTTTTAAGTGTCCTTCCAAATTTGTTTTTGTCAAGGCTTAATCAAAATTTATAAGTAAGGAAAGATACATTTAGCAGAGTCTACTGGGTGTTAGTGGTCAGTAAGGCCTGGAGGAAATGCTGCTTCCAGAAAATAAAGATGTTGACATGAAAAAGTGTGTACAGGGGGAGACCTGCCCCCACCATCCATCCTGCTGAGCCAGACAGACACACAGCCAGGGATGCAGGACAGGCATTGGCAGTGGAGCTGCTGTCAAAGCTTAGTGGCCAGGACATTTTGATAAAGTACAGAAGAAAACATTTTGATAAGGTACAGAAGAAAACACAGGCTGCATTCCTGTGTCCTGCAATGTTTACAAGTTCTTCCTGAGACAACAGAGAGAAAAACGAATTTGGTTTTCTTAATCTGAAGGAGATGATACAGACACTGCTTCACCCACACAAGCCAGGTGAAGATGCAAAATTACACATGCCCAGAGCTATAGGGTGCTGGGCCATTCTGAATCTTCTGCATTGAAAATGTGTCCTCAGCTGAGGGGCAATGGCTAGAGGGGATAGTGAGGAAAACTCTTCCCTGTTTGAAACTAAGGGAGTTTTGGACTGGAAGTGCAGGAATGTGTCTCAATCTGTGAAATTTCTTAAACTGCATCAAAGACATTGATCAAAGTCCAAAATTTACTTTTCTTTCCTTGAATCCCATGGTCTGTTGCTTGTGTGGAAAAAATTATGGGGTTTGTGCTCTTAAGGGGAGGAGATAATGAAAAATTCAGAGGGCTCACAGCCTGTGGTAAGGTTGATAAACTGGCTTCTAATTAACTGCCAGTTCTGAGAGCAGGGAGTGAGAATTCATGCTGCAACCTGTGACTGCAGTGAGACTTGCTCTGCGGTGCTACAGCCACCTCACATGGTAAAAGGATGGTAGATGATTCAGAACAAAGCAAAAAAGCTTCAAAATTATTTCAGCTTATTTTTTACTTTAAAACGGGAAAGTCGCAACTGCAACTGGCAAATCTTTAGCTTTGTAAGAGTCCTTCTCCTAAATGTTTCTAGCATGTAGTAAGTAAAAGGGACCTTATGCTACAACTCTTTACCATTACTTCTGCTACAACTTGAATCCAGAGAAACTGGTGAAGGTTTTCTGGAATAAAATGTCTGAACACCCTCAAAAAGCAGTGATATAGTCCTGATATGACAGGCAATCCCATTTATATTTCACTGTTTATTTTGTAAGCAGGGAAAGCTTTGCTCTTACAAGATTTTTTTCTTACAGTTTTAACAGCAAGATGAATGTATGGCACTTTGTGAATGTGACAGCTGAGTTCTGTTTCACTGCTCTTTAAAATATTCTCTGCTTTCCCTCTGTTTAAGAAAAATCAAGGAATTATCAGGGATTTGCTTTTTCACTACAAATGCAAATGCACAGGATGACAGCTGAGCCTCACTGATTTAAGGCTTCACAGACCTGTCTTGTAAACATTAATGGCATTTGAGTCATCTTGTCTGCCTCCTCACAGCCACACAGAAAGTATTAAATGTTGGGGCAGTGGGGGAGGAAGGGAAACCCTTTGGTTTAAGATGCTGTCCACAGCTGCCATGAAATTTCAGTCTAACTTATAAGATTTATCGAGTTTGGAGACCTTTTTTATCTGTTTCCTACCTATATAAAATTAATAAAAAAACAGACAAGAAAGCTTCCTAATAAGGCAGTCTAGATCTGAAGAGCAAATTAAGGTCAATTCCTGAACAAAATTGAAGCGTGAGCTGCTTTTCTTTTTCAAGTAGTTTTACTTATGTTAAGAGCCACAGTTCCTTAGTTTATGAATAATTCATGTGTATGAGTCTCCACAAGATTTGAGCCTGCAGGTTACAAACTTGTATTAAGCACTGAGTGGCTTAAAAATACATTGGTAAAGAAGTACAGAACAACTTCTATTTGGTGCTAAAGACAACTGCAATGCAACAGTTAATTATTGTGAATAAAGATGGTCAAACAAACACCATCTACATAAGCACGATGTAGTAAATGTAGTAAATATCTTCAATATGTCTTCAGCCTGCTGTATTGCATATTGTGCCTTCATTTTATGCAGGAAATTTTTAAGAAGGATATGGCTGCATTCCTCTGAAGGAAAAAGCACACACATTAAGCAGTATATATTAGACAAAGATTTTGGCACAAAGGTTTTGGCAGAAGAATGATGACTCCAATTTAAAATTTTATTTATTTTCTCTTTATATCAACCCTATGTCCTCTACACTTCTGAACAAGGTGAGCCACAATTCTGAGGGCTTTGTTCTGGTGATGTTTCTTCAGTGATGGCCATTCCTGGTGATTCCCACCACCTCAGTGACAAATGGAAAACAATGTCAGCTCCCTGGTTCCCACTCCCCACCACTGATGTCTGTTGGTATCATTCAGGACATTGTACAGCTTGACAAAACAGGGTCTTCAACATGCATGAGGAGTCTCACCTGGAAACAGAATCCTAGGAGGTCCTGTCTTTATTTGATCCAAAGTTCTCCTGAAAGTGAAAGAGGCAGCTTGCAAGAGTTGGTGATTTCTTCCATTTTCCTTAGCAGTCAGTCCACAGTCACTCCTCTCTGCTTGTAGGGTTTTCCCACCCATTGTTCTTCCGTCTGCTACACACAGATCATGGAAGCAGGGGCTCAGCAGGAGAGCACAGCATGGAGGCAGAGGTCAGGCAGGGAAGGGAAAAATAATAGAGAGTGAAGAATAATGAGAAGGATTATGTGTCAGGGAAGAAGAAGAAGCAGAGACTGCCAAAAGGTGGGACGGGAATGTCCCAGTGCTTGTGGGAAGCCTGTGAAGTTCCATCTGTCTGTACATGGACATGCGGAAAAGGAGGCTGAAATGGCATCTCCTCCATGCCATGACTGCCACAGATTTCTGTCATGACTCGGTGAGGACCCTGCATCAAGTAATTTTGTTCCACCTTAGCACACATTTGTTGAGTTCATTTTGAATAACTGACATGTGACAGACTGATCACATGCTGAACCTCTCCAGGAAGAGCTGAATGAGTGTTTGTTTGGGGTTTTTTTTAATCTATATACCATATCTGTTACACACTTTGTGACAAAAAAGTATTTAGTACTGCACAACAGGATGCGTGTTTTGGAATTAGAGTGAGTAAAAGAGGTCATCTGCACTTTGCAATGACAGGCTGCAGTGGATATAATCCAGCCCTTTGCACTCAAGAGTTTGTATTTTTGAAAGGCAGCCACACTCAGAACAGCACTGTGACATTTCCAACAAAGAAAAAACCTTCAGCCCAAAGAGAGGTTGTTTTTGTCAGCCTATTGAACTTGGGAGTATGAATACACATTCAAATAGCATTGCATGAAGCAATGCAGCTCCTTGGGTGAGAAGCCATGGCACGGTGGAGGAGAAAGCAAGCTGGAAATTGTTTGCAGTCTCACCTCCACAAGCTTTTTTTTAACCCTGGGTCCTTGCCATGAGTCAGGGGCTGGGGAACACTGCACCCACCAGCTGCAAAACCCCTACCCTGGTGGCCCCAGCCTCTGGTCTTTTGCTCCATATCTTCTGCTGAAACCATTAGTTTTATCTCTTGTATTTGTCCTCTTTGTCTCAGTAGCCCAATAACTATATCCCATCTGTGCATCTTACACCACAAGTTGCAATTAGTCTCCTGCCAGTTGGTGCTGTTTCAGTTGTTCACCTGGCAATGTCTAAAAGCTCCCTTTGCTCTTGTGACCTGCTCTATTAAACAGTTGTCCCTGGACAGTAAGGGCAGGCTTTAATGACATTTGGATGCTTTCTGCTCTGAGTAAAGGATAAGACATAGAGATATCTGACAAATGATCAGGAGGGGTAGGAGGGATCTGTATGTGCTTGATCTCATTAACAACATGAAGTAAAGAACTGAGCTCTCCTGCCTGATTACCATCAGGTTTAAAAGGTCAGGCTAGGGATGATGGCTGTGAAGGCATTCAGAGACCTGAGGACATTGTCACCAAATTGTTTTCCAGTACCTGTTGTTTAATTTGCAGAGCAGGTATTAATGTATTCTTCCCCTTTGCTGGGTGCTTTGCTGATCCCTCTCCCCCCTCTGCATTTTACATAGACACACAGGGGAGATGGGGGGTGTGAGTGCATGGCTCATTGGGGTGATGTTGGGAGACTGTCTCCACCACAGGTATTTTTCTGACCTCAGGTAAATTGTATAGCCTTCTTCATCCAATCCTTCCCCTTTCAAACAGACTTTATATCTGCCCAGCATATTGCAGCAGTGTACCAAGATACCTCAACTGCCTTTTAACCCCTGTGAGACAGAGGTTATATTAATCCACGTGAAGTGTGGCATTTATGTACCTTAGGACTTCTTGGCTAGGTCTTTGATACATGACACTGCACTGAGCCATATAAATGCTCCTTGTTACCAGTGTTTTAACATTTTTCACTTTGGAACCCCTGAAATATTTCAGAAAAGGTACAGACAGCTTCACAAATTTCCCAGATGTAGGTTGTATGTATGTGAATGTCCTTTCCTTAGCCAGCACTCCCTTCAGTTCACATACAGGTCAAACCCTCCTTCAGTAAGTGCATTACAATAGACAATCTTTCTTTTTGCTTGTGTTTTTTTCCAGTGAGCAATATATGATATTGAGGCAGTAAACAGCTTAGCACAGGCAGAGAGAGGAAAAAACCCCCAGGAGGAGGGGTCTAGGTAATGTTAGTCATTTGAGGAGTCCATGCTGGGCCTGCCCAGCCCCCTGCCTGGGGCTGTGTGCCCACACTAAGGGGAAGGCTGTGTACTCACAGTGCTGCCACGCAGCCACAGATGTGGGCACAGTGCTTGTGTGCTTCTCCCCATACAATTTAGTGTCCCCAAGACACAAAATTAGATCACTATGTGAATCTTGGATTATACTATCCATCTTTCCTTTTTGGAAGCATGTTTCCACTCAACCTATCCATCTTTCCTTTCTGGAAGCATATTTCCACTCAAACGTCATATAAAGACTTTTTTTTCCTTTTTATCATCTGCTTGATCTTTCTGTTGATGGGTCTGTTGCTTCTAACTCCGATGACATTCAGAGTTGTGCAAGTGCTTTGCAAACATGGGAGAAGATGAGTCTCTGCTTGAATGAGATAACAATCTTTGAAGGCAACAGCAAACACTGAGCATGTGGACAGCTCCTGAAAGCACATCTGAGAAAAGCTGGCTGAAAAAAAACATTGTTGTTAGGAGCAAAGTCTTAAAATTCCAAACATTTAAAAACAAATTAAATTCTCTGATTTGTCTTAAATTAGCTTTATTGTGTATTATTCTTTGTGCTTTCTTGTGAAGTATTGTCATAGTGTTGCAATGTCTTTTCCATTGATTTTTCAGAGACTGAGATGTTAGCAGGTAAACATTTTAGTAGCTATTGTGGTAACTATGTCAAAATATGGGATGAAAAACAATTAAGCCACTCAACCCTTTTACAAAATAAGAAAAATATTATTATTATCTTGTTGCAAGGAATTTTGTTTTGGGAAAAAGTACCTCTTGCCAAAGTAATGTATTGAGAAAAAGCCAACTGTCTGTTGTGGCTCATGTGTCTCAGAGAGCCTTCAGCCTGTGCAATGCAGAGCCTGGCCCTGAGGTATGAGGGCCAGTTTCCACACTTTGACTGGAGCTGCTGCCAGGCAGCTGCTTGTACATTGCTCAGTGTTGGTGAGGCAGCTCCAGCCCAACCAACATCAGAGAGACCTTTCTTATTATACCCAAATCCTGGCTTTTTTTCCCTGCTGTGTAGTCTGTGACATAGAGCACAATTTTTTCATGTGCATCGCTTTATTTCCAGCAGGGAATTTACAGAACAACTGTATACTTCCACATTGGGATTTAAGGCTCTGCCCAGCAAATTAAAACAGGTTAGGAAACTGGTTGTTGGCTTGGAGGTTGGAAAGCAGCTCAAGCACTTTACACAGCACTTGACCTGCATCTCCTCAGCACCTCATCTTGGGTTCCTCTGCCATCATTTTTATACTCTGGGGTTTTTTCAGCTCACAGTGCCTGAAAAAAATGCGATGGTTTGTCAGCTACATTTTTTCCTGTGGTAGGAGGATGGTGGTTAGTTTGCAACACCTGTAGGGTAGTGCTGGCATGTGGAGGCATTTGTGGATGCAAATCCCAGCTTAAACTGGAGGACAGAGCAAAAAGAGCCAGTCTGATGCAATCACATCCTGTCTGCTGGAACTGGGCCTCACCTGTGGCCTCTCCCAAACCTTTCTCAAGAAGGATTTGGGAAAATTTTATCTGGTATATACCAAAACCCCGCCTGGAAGCATGTTAACCATTCTCCAGACACATCCAAACACTCAAAAATTGGAGGGCCACTGCTCAAACCTGCCTCCTGGCCTTGTGAGCTGTTGGTGGGGATACTGTGATGCCTGTGTTGAGGATCAGGATGGGACTGCTCTTGGCACCAGGCATGGATAAGGAAAAACTCCAAATTGTTGTCTTTCAGTTGTTATTTATCTAATTATTTTAAAATGTCTTTTTTGTTGTTGTTGATATGTTGTTATTGATTGCATCTGATGTTTGTCTTTGAAAATGACCAATTTTCTTCATTTTGAGCCTTCCTGAGTGCTCAATTCTTGGCAAGCACCATTAGCCTGCAGGCAGCTTTTCCTCTTTGCTACTCTCTTATCTATAAGAAGATTATCAGTTGGCTAATGATTTTATTTTCTTATTTCTCTCTAGACATTTTTTCTTCCGCTACTCTTTGACACTGGGAAAGTGCTGCAGGGTAAAATTGCTATCCTAACTTTGTATCGCATTGGAAAATTAATGGAGAATACAAACAATGTCTACCTTTCTGATAGAGAGACAGTGGACCTGTCTCTAACAAGCTCTTGGCAAGAGCCTTTCATTCCTTTTACCTGTCCCACTGCAATCAGGGTGCTCGTTCTGCAGGGAGTTTTCCTCGACCATGTGAGCCCCAGGAATGGTCCAGCACTGCTGTGCCTTGCTGTGATGGATTTACATTAGCTGATGCTCTGCACTATTGCCCAGGACAGAGGATAACCAGGCAGTGTTTCTCATGCACCATTTAGATGATTTAAACATTTAGAAATTTACATTAGCCTTCTTTTGATGAATTCTTCATCTGCATTCCAAAAAAGGGCCTCATTAGCTTAGGATCAAAGCATTATTTACCTACCATTTATTTCTCAATATTTTGCTATCCCTCAAGAGTACATTAATGCTTCCCACAGCATGAGCTGCCACCAGCACTGCCCTGGTGAGCTGACAAATCTCAGGGACCCTGCTGCAAAGGGGACAGGGGCTTTGGAGGGTAAATGAGGGCAGTCTTAAGAGGATAATGTGGTGTTTGGTGATGCTTAGCCATAATGCAACAGAGCAAAGGAGGCTCTTTCAAAAGAACAGATTGAATAAATAAGACATTATTAGAAGATCCTTAGCCAACACACTTCTTGTTATTATGAAACCTAAGATGAGTGTAATCCTTAAAAGGTTTTTAGTTTCTATTTAGAAGCACCTGCCCCCTCTCATGGCACTGAAAGGTAATTTTCCCTAGTAGATTCCAGTTTTCCTGTATCAGTGGCAGTCTAACGCTGTATCTACATCTAGTGGATCTCCCACAACATTGCCACTGGCTTCAGTGTGGGTGCTGGGAGCATGCAGCTTTGCCCAGGAGAGTGAGGTGCCCCGGCTATGCCTGCCTGGGAATGCCCTGGCCACACCAGCGTTTTTGCAGCCCATCAGTCAGCAGCCAAGTCTGATAAATCTGCAGCTATTCATGTTTACAAACTCTAACTCAAATAAACAGGTGTGGGTGTCTCTGTGCAGAATAGCACCACAGGAGCTCACCTGAGCCTGTGCAGTTATGCTGGTGACTTACCTCTGGTTTTCTTACATGTATCAGTGTTGGTACAGTTATTGGCTCAGTGGTGCAGTTAATCATCTCTGTGGTGCAGTTGATATTCTCAGTGCCTTAACATGTGCACAGCAGAAAAAAGAAGAAGACAGGAGGAGACAGAGGCAGTGCAGCTCAGCTTAATTCTTCTATTTTATTTTTCAGAGACCATTACCATTAAACACCATTAGAATATCTGTGTCCCACTCCTCATCTCTACCCTACTTTTAGGTACATTACTCTGGACATTTCTTGTTCCCCTTCTCACCTCTGTTATCCACCCTACCCCGGTGTAGCTACTTATTTCATGGCTCTTTGGGGCTGGTGCATCACAATGCATAGCTGGGGGGCTTCAAACATGGACAGACAATTGTTGTCTGGATAATTGTTCCTCAATGTGAATGCACTACGCAGCCACTACATGGAGTAGGTGCCACTCTGACTGTACCACACACCTATGGGAGAGGGCACAAACTCCCTTGTGCCAGCGAAGGCCAGCTCTGTCACTGCAGTGCAATGACTTTCTTCTGTGTCCCCCTCCTTGCTGCCTGTGCTCCCTGCTTGACCCTCCTGCTTCACATGTCAGCCAGATGCATGTGACTGCCTTCACTCCATCTGTCTCCATGGTTCAGGAGAGCACCTCACGCCTGTCCCCCAATGCTGAGTAGGGATGGTGCTGCAGCCCTGGAGGAGCTCATCTCCCAAACACCTGCATTGCTGTTCCAGAGCCAGGGATGAGCTGCAGCTCCTGCAGCGCTCTACCTGCCCTATCCAAGATGTCCATCAGCATGGTCCAGCTGCTTGCCAGAGCTGCAGCAGATGTCTTTGCCTGTTTGGATGGTGGCACAGGCTCTGCAGGGTGTGAAGAAGCTCCTCTTTCTTGAGGGTCCTGCAGCAGTCAGGGCAGGCTTTACCAGAATCAAAGCTGAAGGGAAAGATCTCAGGCAGACACAATCACTTGGCTGAGCAGTTCTTGTATCATTGTCAAATCCAGATGTTCAAACAGCAGGAGACAGACTCTCAAAATCATGAGGCTGGCTCAACCTTGGGATTTTTTTAAAAGCCTTTAGTGCCTTTCTTTTTGTTCCTGCGTGTGCTCAGAAGAGGTTTTCAAGGTTTTTAACTTGGCAGCCACCAGCCAAGACTTGGCTGTTAAATTCAGATTGCATTTAAACTGTACTTCTTTAATGAGGTAATTCTCCTCCAAAGTAAAAAGCCAAGCCAAGTATAGGTGATCAAGAAAGGAGCTGGGCTTCTGAATGCTGCTGCAGTTGGTCCCATTAAAAATATTACCCCTCTCCAAAATCTTTTTCTTCACGTGAGGTACTAAACAAAGGTACACAAGAACTCCCAGTGGGAGTCTAAGTAACTCCTTTTGTGCGTTGGCTATATGGAAAATCCAGGTGCTGCCTTTAGAAGAAATGGGTTTTTTTAATGTTCATCTGCTGGAATTAGGCTAGTAAGAAAATACTTGAAGATTCAGCATAAGCCTGCATAGTAAAAGAAACTAGTAGATTCAGCAGCTGCAGATAATTGCTAAAGAATCTAATATTAAAGATAGCCAGAAAATGTAAATTGCATTCTATGTTTACTTATAATTTGTGTTAGAATTATGTGACAGAAGTACAGTGTACAAGACACCTAAATATGATATAAAATTAAAAACTAAATCTGAATAATGAAGTTTAAAAAATGTAAAAATCTTGTATTTGAAATGAGAGAAGGAATGTATTTCTTAGGCCTTCTTTACCTAAGAATAAATTCCTTAAATTAACTGGGACCCAAAAAACTTTCTCCTTGGACATGTGGTCATTTTATAATGGAAAATTGTTTTATTAAAAAAGACTACCAAGTGTAATTTGTACCAATAAATAAAAAATCCTACAGCTGTTATGAGGCATGAGCAGAAGAGACTCATTAAATACAAAATAGCTTCAATAAAAGGAACACTGAAGCAACTGCACTAATCTCCACCAAGGTCTCCTTTTCCCTCTCACAATTTCTGCAAGATAGATGTGGAGTGGGTACATTCAGACAAGAGGGAAAATTATAAGATGGTCCTTAACCAAATCCAAGGAGAACTATCACCTAGCTCATTCACTATGGACAAGATAATGTGTTTAGCATAAGCCCGTTTGAGTGTAAAGAATTGTGCAAGTTCTCCAAAGGAGTCCCTTTCCAGTTCATATCCTAAGAGATCAAAAGAACCCTCAGCAACCAATCAAACAAGTAAGCAACTATGCAAACAAATGAGTCAGCCTCAAACACTGATCATAGGGGGGAAAAAAATCAGGTGTTGTTTTTCATGCACTCCTCCCCCTTTGCCTACCCACCGCTGCTCCAAACTCATGTGTTTGGCTGTAAATCTATAATTGTACACTTTTGTTGATAAATCATGTTTGTCTGGAGTTGAAAGAGTTTTGAGGAAGTTCTTTGTCAATCAGTGTTATTAATGACATAGTTGTAAATCTCACTGTCATAGTATTGACTGAGTAAATAAGTACTTTATGACCTAAAGGAATATTTTCCCGGTGAGAAAACTGGTTTGAAGAAAATTGCCTAATCTTCTTTCCATTATAGCTCAAAGTCATGCATGCAGCTGGGCACCCATTCAAAGATGAACTCAGACTGTCTGTATCTCACAGGATCAGCAATGTGCTGATTTTCTAGATGTATCACTTAGCCTGAAGTCCAACAAATTGTTAAAAATGGATATGTTTTTTGATTGGAGTGGAAATAAAAGAAATCTTTGTATTCTTCCTATAATCCCTCTCTTTATAATTTTTGTTTTGCACATCTGCGTTTCCAAGTAATTCTAGGGCTTGCCTGTAAAGAGATCAGTTTCAGCCATTAATTCTCCCTTTGTAAATTAGTATTATCAGTAACCTGCCTCAGTTTCCTTTTCGGTAGAGCCACCCTCCACACCACTGCTGGTGTGAAGATTTGCTCATTTAAAGGCAGCTACAAGCCAGGATCACGTGAAGGTGTCCCTTCTGTGGCAGGACAGGCAGAGGCAGCAGCAGGGATTTGTACCGGCAGCCAGGTCCGGAGTACCGCAGCCTGTGCCTCGGGTCTGAGGGCCGGGCTGCTCCTCGGCACGGCACGTCAGGATCCAGCACATGGGAGCCTCTGCTCTCCCCGCCCCGGGGAGATGATTCCCCTTGGCCTTTCCTCTCCACCCCGATGGGATGATTCCCCCTTGCCTTTGCTCTCCTCCCAGGGGAGATGATTCCCCTTGGCCTTTGCTCTCCGCCCCAGTGGGATGGCTCCCTTTTGCCTTTGCTCTCCGCCTCGGTGGGATGATTCCCCTTTGCTCTCTGCCCCGGTGAGATGATTCCCCTTAGCCTTTGCTCTCTGCTCTGGTGGGATGATTCCCCTTGGCCTTTGCTCTCCGTCCCAGTGGGATGATTCCCCTTGGCCATTGCTCTCTGTCCCGGTGGGATGATTCCCCTCTCCCCGCTGCTGTGGTGCCCCTGAGGTCCCCCTGTGCCCCCTTGAGCCCCGGCCGCTGCTCCGTGCCCGGGGCAGGCCCTGCCCCTCGGAGCCACCACCGCATGCCAAGGCTGCAGGAGGAGGGAGCCGCACTGAGAGCGGAGACACAGCTGTGGTGACACTGGCTGGGCCCTCGGAGAAGCTTTTTGGTGGAACCCAGGTCGCTGGTTTAAAGCCGTGGAGTCTTAAGCGATTCCTGATCCAGTCCCTGACTGAGCCGAGAGCAGCGGAGCTGTTCAGTCTGTGCTTTGTCAGCTCAGAGCAGAGGAAAGCTTCCCTGGGGCAATGCCTGCAATGAATCTCAGCTGAGTGGCTTTCCCCTGCTCTCCTGCATCACTTCTCCCTCACCAGCAAGCCGCACAAGCTGGAATGCTGCTGGCATCTCTGCATCCCTGTGCCATCCTGGCTGCTCAGGGGGGTGAGCAGAGGGCACCCACCTTCGCAGGCCTGCAACAGGGAATGGAGGTGTCCGGGCACTGAACAGGGGCCTGGTGACCTTGCGTTGAGATCAGCTGAATAAATAAAGCCATCTTACCTCTTTTACAGAATCACACAATAATTTAAGATGCAAAGGTATCACTTCAGATCATCTGGTCCAATCCTTGCAGTACTCAAGGTCAGATCCACCTTTGATATTAGATCATGCCACTCAGGGCCACATGTAGTCAAGTGCTGATTATTTCCAAGGACAGAGATCCTACTAGAGATTTCAATAGGTTTTATGGATTTTATGCCTGATGAGAAATCATTCACAAGTTAATTTATGCCCTTGGATCTCACGTAAAGAACTCTGAGCTCTTCTTGGGTAATTTCTTGCAGTACATGCAAGAGCATGCTTTTCCTTCCTGGAAGACAACAGGACCCACAAGATACAGGTTTGCTCAGCTCTGTTTCTCGGTTAGGCTTCCTCTTTTTCCCTCTCCTGCCCTTGGCTCTGCCCTATTTCAGTGGACTTCAGCAAGAAGCTGTCCAGCAACAGAAGTTATTCCTTTCTGGTTTTGGAAAGCAGCTGGTACATTTGGAGTGGCACCAGAAATATGGTGAATATCAGCTGTACCTCTGAGAAGAGATTATTTTACCCACGCTTGTTTTACACAAGCAACACCATGACCCTGCTATTGCCTGCTATGACAGATATATTCCTGAGGGCCAGATTCAATAAATCTGTCTGAGTTATCCTGAAATCAATTTTTTAGGTCTTTTGTGACCTTGCATGAGGCCAAAATGATTTTTGTTTATTGAATTGAAATGTACCATGTTCTCTGGAAAGTAATTAAGGTATTATGCAATGTTAGTTGGCATTCCAAAACTTGCACAGGATGTTTTATAATTCAGTGTAATGAAATTACATAATAGAGTAAATGATTTTGCTACTTTTTTTTATCCTATATATGAATAAGTGACAAATACTAACAAATTGATTGCATTTATTGAAAAAAAGCCTAATCTCTTTTGCATACATGTACTGTGTGTGTAATTTATTTATTTGTTCTTTAATTCTAGGAATATATGTTAGAGAAATCTTCATGTTAAAGATTGACTTTATCCTGGATAAGATTTCTCTGTGTGCATGGTGGTCTGTCCTCTCTTCAGAGAGAATCAAGCACAACTTTAAAACAGACTGTGGAATAAGTTTTAATAGAGAAAAACTCTTATAAAATAATCTGTTTTGACAAAGGGTAAAAAAGTGTATTCTGTTACTTTTTTTAAAATATAGAATTATTATTCACAATTAAGAGTTACCTGGTTTTCTTAAACTAGAACTATATTAATATCAAATTCTACTTATTTCAGTTTCTTGGAAAAGTGTAAGACTGGATTGTGATGTTGACAGTGACAGAAGGCAAGATCTGAAAGCGTCATGGTATAAGAAGTCCCAGAGTGGGGGGAGAAGAGGAGCATGACTTCAAAATGACAGCTTACTAGCAAGATAAAGAATTACATGTTGATTTTAAAAAAATGTGCATCACTCACCAGACAAAATCTCCAGTTTTAAATTCCTACAGTGGAACTTTTCTCAATCAGAAGAAAAAAAGTTCACCATCTCCATAGGCATGACCTCAGAACTTGTTTCCTTGTTTCTTGGACCGTCCATAGGTTTGAGATAATTAACCACAGCTTTCTTCCAGAAGAAGAAATAAGGAGAAGTTTGTTACCTATCAACAATGTAGTTTCCTCCTTCTATCGCCCACATGTTAGGCTGGCAGAGACTTCCCAACCTCAAATTCCTGAAGTGTATTGGGAGTTGGTCTGTTACATGATGTTTATGAAGTAAATCCAGATTTTTGTTTTTATCAAAACAACTATGATTTTTTTATCAAATGAGAGACATGCCAAAATTATTGTGCTCTCTGACAACTACCTTATCCTAAAAACCTGCCTTAAGGGCCAAGTTCACAATTCTTCATCTAAATGCAGCTGAGGTCAAAAACAGCTTTTGTGGTTTAGGAGTACATGATGGGTAGATATCTGGAGCAAAGCAGTAAATGTTTGTATTAATTACATTGATAGTGTACAAAATAAAATATTTTTTGTAAAAAAAAAACTCACAAACTCTAGCAATTAATCAGGACTATTTTGGAGGTGAAGTTGTATACAGTAAAAGCAGTTTGCTGACAAAGTAAACAGTAGTAACCTCAGGCATTTATTTTTATTTCACAGCTCCCTAACTCAGTAAATCTCTTAAAAATTACAAGGCAACAAAACTCTGGAAAGAATATATTTGTATTTCAATGGACAAAGGCATCAATATTACTTTACTTTAACAAATACTATAAAAATTCAAATTATACTTTCATTGCTAAGCTCCAAAAATCCAGTAGATTGACCATTGCACTGTTTAAGGTTTTCTATGGGCATTGTGACTTGATTTAAACATTTGAGAATTAAACTATGAACTGCCAAAGGCAAAGCTAAAAATAAATGTTGCATATGTTTTGTCTCACAAGGGTGAGCAACTAATAGAAGAACAAAAGGTTATTGAGTAAATATAGATTTTTGGATGGAGGGAGTGGGTATAAAGGTTCAAGATATTTTAGTGTTTTTATGACAGACTGACACAAACATTAAGAAAGTTTGACCTATTTTGTATCCAAACTGCAACAAAAAGTGATTTATGGCTTATTTAAACTTGTGGTACTGAGGTGGAAGACATTCATCTCATTCTATGCATGCTTAGAATAAATCAAAGCTGATTTGTGGATAGGACATTAAACTTGTTTTGTATAAAATTGAAGTTAAAAAAATATACCTGTGTTTTCTCAGACTACTCTCCCTAGTAAAAAAATAACCAGTAGACAGGTTAAAGAAAGTGAAGGTCTTCCTTTTCCTACACAGCAAACATGAACAGCTGCTTGGCTTGAAATGTTTCCCTAAATATGAATAATGGCTCTGGATGAAGGGGTCAAAGTATGAAATAATCATCAGCATAGCACAGCCAAACTTTTGGCAGAGAATTATCCAAATCCCATTTAAACACATTTTCAGATCTGATCTTCCTTTTGTAGCAACAGTGAGCAGGGTGAAGCCAAGGGGAAAGAGAGCAAGATTTAATAGAGAAAGATTTAATAGAAAAGTCATGGAACTGTGCTTACAAGAACTCAGCTCAGAATATAATTTACTATAATACACTTTACTTTGATGCTGAAGAAGTATCTTATGAAAAACAATGGAAATAGCTGAAGGTGCTTCATGCACATGACAAATAACAATTTGTTAAAATCAAAATAATGAAAAAAAGAATTTTTGTATTGAAATTTGATCTCAAGGTTTCTAAAGTGAGCAGGACTCCACTGATATCAGAACTTCACCTGCAGTAACTCTTACCTTCATGCATTGCTGTTATATGGTTTGGAGTTTAACATAGTAAGAAGTTGAAGCCAACCCTGAAGTTACTTGTTACCAGATTTATGTGTGAAAAACCACAGGTTTTTAGATGTATGAGAGCTGAAGCACTTCCTCAAATCAGGTCATTAGGCCACAAATTTTGTAGACTTCACTAATCTTTGCTGTGTCCGTTTTGCACTGCCCATCCAAAAGCATTCAAGGTTTCATTTCTTTTACTTTCATACATATATATATATATATATATATATCAGGCATTATTGATAATTGGGAAAAAGACATTTCAAATTTGACAATACAGAACCAAGTGAAAAATTATTCAAACACAATTTGCTGCTTTTCCATCATCTGAATTTAAAGGACTGCATGATGAAAACTAATAGTTGTCATTGATAATTTACGGTGAATGAATATTACAGGACAGGAGGGTAGAAACTGTATTGTTGAAAAAGAAAGAAGGAAAGAGGGTATTTTTTTTTTTTCTCTCATATATATATATATATATATATATATATATATATATATATATATATATGTATATATTTTAGGACACAGTAAGACTTAAAATAGCCAAACCCAGTGTTTCTATATGGACATTCACAATTAGCACACACTTGAAGGCACAGGATTTGGTCTTTAATTGGACCCGTTTGAAAATGATGCAAAATTAAATGTCAGCATTGGCTTTAGTTCCTCAAGACTGGATTCTGAAAGTTCCCATTCTCCTTCTTTCAGAGTTTCTTTCACCTTGGTAATAGATAATGTTCAATTAGGAAGTATTTACTAGGAAAAAGGAGAGATTTTTTATTTTAATTTTATTCTCTTCAGGGACATGAAAATTACACTGTGGTCAAGAAAAGAAATCCTAAGGCTTCTAATCTTTCTCAGTAAATGCAATCCTGATGAATTTCTACCTCTTATATAACTTTTGCGTTTGCCTAGCATGCACAGATTTACAGGTATTGTCCTCTGCCCAATTCCAATGCTCAGTAAAGCAGAGAAGGGATCTTGGTTTTAATCCAGCATAAATCCCTCGTTAGTTTTATGGGGCTATCTCAGGCAGGACACAAGGGGCAAATATAACTCCAGCATGTATCAGGATTGTGGAATGAACAGACCCCCAGAGGGCCCAGAGCTACTTTGAAGACTTTGGGACTGCTTTTTCTGTTGTTGTAGCATTGGCAAGCTCTCGGTTTTGCTTTGACTCCTGGGCTAAAACATTTGATTTGTACTTGGCTTTGAATTAATAAATACTTGGGATCTGACTCTTGAAGTAAAAGAAAAGTTAAAACTGTCTACTCTATAGGGACAAAAAGGATGGATGCTTCTCAGGAAAACACATGGGGGTTGTTCCAGCTGAATTATTATCAAATCTCTCTATCAGACTTAACCTCTCTTTACTTTGCTACAGCACCAGGGCTTTGCCTTTCTGCAGGGAGGCCAGTGGGTGCAAGAGGGCCCTGCTTTAGTGCCAGGGCCTTCCAAAGCACAGGAAGTGATTTGAGAGGAATGGAGGTGAAGGAGGGGCTATGAGGAGTACCATGATTTCAGCATCCTGGTTGTCTCTTATGGAAAAGCTGGAGGCAGAAAGGACAGAGGGAGACACTTTGCTCTCTAGCAAGCACAGGCTGTCTTTGATGTCTGGATACATTGTTAGCTGGTTTGGGTGGCTTTTTTTTTTAAAAAAAAAAAAAAAAGCTTTTTCTACAATGTCAAATATGTGTCCTATTTGGCAATGGGGTTTGAGGAATGAGCCACTACTCTTTAACAGTAGAGGGTGTCAAACTGCTACAGTCAGAGTAGTCTTCACACTGATGCACACAAGGGGAATACTCTGTGGAGGGCCAAAAAATTGTGCTGAATCCAAAATTGCAATGTTGAGGAAATGTCCCATCCTCCTGCAGGGATAGGGAAGTAACATGTGTAAGGTGACACAACCTTTTAGCCTTTTCATTCAGCTTAAACCCAGAACAGACTATTCAATGTGAGAGTTTATTATGACTCATTGAATATATAAATAAACATAACTATATGTGTATCTATATAGAGAGAGAGAGGGGGAGAGAGCTCTATGAATAAGAAAGCATATTTCCATTCTTATATGCTCTGAGGAACAGGAAATGAAATAAGAAACAAATAAGAAAAGGAAAGGTAGCCCCTACAGATTTCTGCAGTCCCTGATCACAATGCTCAGATGTTGAGAGGCTTTATTGTGAGTGAGATTAGATTGTATCTTGCCTTGATCATCTCATGTCTGAGATGACAATCCGAACATTCTCTGAAACAATACTTTCTGAACTAGTCTTCCAAACTGTAGATATTCTTGTATTACCTTGCAACTAACTGAATTAAAATGCATTTTGTGGAACTTGAAATACTTGACTCTGTAGTTTCAATTCCTATACACCAGAAATATATTCATAGTATTTATTTTACTACCTTGCCCTTTTTTTTTTTTTAATTTGCAAACACACCAGCAGTGGCTTTATGGCATCTCAGTCATGTGAACAACTTTAAATGAAGAGCTGATAGCCTGTTAGCAACTGTCTGACTATTGGACACCTCTTCATCAACAGTTAATTTTCTGGGATCTGCCACTGCAGACAAAATGTGTTTTTATATGGTGTGTGTTCTGTAATGCAAATATTTTGGTTGAAGTACTATGCTGCAGTGAAAAATGTGTAAAAACACTGTTCTGTAGAATAAAATTATATTGCAATAATTAGTTGTTTTCTCTGTAACAATCATACAAAAAATGTACCAAATGTACAATGTCCCAAAAATGAGATAAGACCCTTTCACTGGACTTGCCTTCTGTGAATCCATGTTGGCTGTCCTGAGTTATATTTTCAGATTTAATTGTTTGCTGATAGAATCCAAAGTGATGAGTTTCATTATATTACCTCCAGTGGGAATACTCTATTCTTTTTGAATAACTTCAGATTTTCAAATTTTCTCAAATTGGGCTTCAAGGCTTCAGAGATTCTCCTGAAGATGCTGGGAGAAGCAAAGGGAATGATTTCCATAAGCTTCCAAAACTCAACTGCACAAGACCCTGGGCAACCTAATTTAATTTTGGAGTTGACTTGCTTGAGCAGAGGATGGGTCCAGGTGACCTCCAGAGGTCCACTTTAACCTAGATTTTCCTATTTTATAAAAAAAATCTATTTTATATTTTATATCCCAAATGTTGGTAAATAAATATCCCCCCAAGAGAGGGGATAAAGGAAATAATCATATAGCTGTGTCATATTGCAAGAATTTACTCAGATTATCTTAAATCTATAATCCATTAATTTTTGAGTGATTAACCTGGCATCTTGAGAATTTTCGTGTATTTTTTGTACAAGATGTTTCTTTACTGTTCTGAGTGAGTAATGAGAATTAACATGCTGGTAGGGAAGATTTCAGAGGGAGAAGAAAATCACACAATGCTGATATCAACAAGACCTTTCATTGTTTCATCAGTAAAGATGTTTCTAAGAACCTTTTGCTCAAAATTAGTTATGTAATTGTATGTCATGACACTTGACAGGGAGGCAGTGGACTTAACAACTCTCCTTTGTCAGAAAGTGTAATAAACGGAGAGCAGCTTGAATAGCTAAGCTCCTTTCAGTTGGAGGGATACATATGTACACAAAATCCATCATCCACAAAACACAG